>NC_082703.1:34589444-34736944 GCF_949987515.2 Delphinus delphis
GTGACACGTGACATATTTTTCACGTACGACGCATACCATGAGCATTAGCTGTAATACCTGTCTTGTCACTCTCACATAAGGAAAGACTTTAGAACGCAGATGAATTTAGGATACCTAAATCTGTAAAATAAGTAAAATGTTCTAAATGAAGTCTACCAGTGTTTCACAACAAAGATACTGTGATCTATCGTGTTAAAATACACAGCGAATTTGTAGGTGCCCAACCAAATAAGGTGCTATTATTTCAGTAACTATATTAAAATGGAAGGTCTGTTTCTCACTTTGCAGAAATTTCATCCAGGTAGGTAAACATTTTGCAAGTTTGGCTACTACCTGACAAGTAACAATTAGGAAACTCAGAACTTCGTTTGTTACCTGATTTAAATGAAAGATACATGAAGCTGTGTTTTTTATCTATTAACAAGATTCAAGTAAACGAGGTTTAGAGAAATAAATAGAATTGTTACTTTGTGCCTGATTTTAATTGTAAAATAACTTTCAAAAACAGCTCCTCATTTGCTCCACTTAGATAATTTCAGAAAGCAAACCTCTGAGCTAAAATTGATAGCTTTCAGTTAACACCCTTATCTCAAACACTTGCTTAGTATAAAAGCTAAATCGTATTCTTCTAGGCATATGTGTTATACGACTTTCATTGATTCCTAAATCTAAATTACCAGAAGTCATTTAAATAATAGTGAGCATTACAATGTGTATATAAATAATCGTTATACGTGAAATTTCCAATATATGTAAAACCGAATTATAATTGATGTCAATTTCTGTGGCATATTTATGAAAAGGCTACACAGCGTATAATTAAGCTTTTTGACCTACCTAAAATTATTTTCATCATTGCTCACCTTAGAATTTTTTGATAGAAACTTTATCCCAACGATCAAGATAAAAGAAAAAAAATACTCTTTTGTCTATCATCTTAAAACTTTCACTTCCTGGGGTTCAATCCGAAAGGTAATGCATCTGCTTAACATCAAGCAGTTTTTAGAACTCTCCTTGAGGATCTTTTTCCCCATCAGATTCATAACCATCTCCTTTATGTGACCATATGATATGTCTTTTAAAGTCTACATTTTAAAGTTATTTCAGGGGCCCACTTAATCAGAGTTACAGAGGCCCCGTGGGTTTCCTTTATCTGTTCCCCCACGTGCATTTTGTCTCAGCATTTCTCGGCCTTGTCTGCTGCTGGCCGCTCAAATCATGGTTTGCCAGCCTGCCTTTGACCAAAAGAATAACTCTGGGTTTGCTCCGTACCATGTATTTGGAGAATTTAAAATAAGTAGAAATGAACTCCATTTTTTTTGTTAGCTACGAATGCGCCCCTACAACAAATGCCCGCGAAATCGGGGTGCTGGGAGGTTAAAGCTTCCTTCTTGGTGATCTGTAAATGGTACTCAGGAGACTAAAATAATTATCAGAGTGAGTGTTTATTATGCGATACAAAACGTAGTATTTTAGACCAGGAATGGAATTGCAAGGAACAGATCAAGCCCCAGAAGCACAGGAATTAGGTGTGTTCTGTTTCCTGCTTTATCCCCTGCCCCTAGCACGGTGCCTGACATGCAGGAGGCGCTCAAAATATATTGATTAGAGAAATAAACAAGGATGTGGGGGTGGGGGGAGAGAGTGAAAAAGAGCAGGAAAGTCAGGAAGAGGCATCCTCATCCAAAGCCCTGAGGTGGCCAGTCTGGAAGAATTCCTGGTTGTTTGCATGCAGTTATGGTCATGAATAGCTGATGGCCTTAGCGAAGGTTAACAAAAACAGCAGATAGGGTTGCTTTCAAAATAATAATTGCATCTTCCCTATGTCCACCTATTACATTCTTCACTCTTTCCAGCCAAGCCTACCATTGTACCTTTACTCCCACCCATCCCCACCGGGCAAAGCTCAGTGCAGAAATCCTAAAGCCAAGAAGGAAGCCGTGACTTACCTGGTGGAACCCAATTGTACAATTCCACCGTGAAAGTCCCAGGAAGCAGTGGGTGTCTGGGAACACACCCTAACAGCAGTAGTGGTTTTAATGCCTAGTGGTTTGTACCTCTTAATCCTCTTGTACTTGGTGCAGTACGTCAGACAGAAACAAATACCATATGTTTTCACTTATATGTGGAATATAGAAAAACGCAGGAATGAAAATAACAAAACAGAAACAGACTCACAGAGAACAAACCAGTGGTTACCAGGCTTCCCCCATTTTTAAACCAGAAATAAAAGTTATTTGGGGGTTAGGGCTCCTTTGGACCCTGCTACCAGTAACAAAAGCAATCGGTACTAAGAAAAGTGAGCTATCAGATAGAAACACGAGACGGTTTGGGGGAAAACTGGCTTAAGACATTCTGGGGCTAATGTCTTGGAAAGCAGAGGGCATGGGGCCTGGCCAGGAGAGGTGCGGCGAGCCGGGCTCTGGGCTAATGGAACCTGCTTGTCACAAGTACTGTGTGTAATGTTTGAAACTGTCTGATGTCTTTTGTTTCGGGTTTGCCTAGAAACAGTCCCTGAGGCAAGATTTGAGTCGTTTAATTGGAAAGGGATGTCGGAAAGCCCTTGGAGGGAAATGGAAACGTGAGGTGGAAGGAAGAGGGAAACAGAAGGTTCAATCAAGAGGTGATCACTTGGGGACCTTAAGAGGCTTCCAAGGAGCCCTGCTGGGACCTCTAAGGGACTGCATGGAACATTCCAGAGCTGTCCCACCCAAGGGCAAGGAGGCTGCGGTGTTTTGTCCACCGTTTCCCTTCTGCCACTGGCTCAGGTTCCCCCAGACGCCTCAACTGCACGGCACTGTGGCCTATCCTGCCATTTTCCTGCCGCATTCCTGCAGCCATGCACCACCCTCGGGCAGACGGGGAGGGCAGGTGCAGTGAGGAGCCCGTACAGGACAGCGAGTGCCCGAAGGGGTGTGGGTAGGGGCGCTGCTGTCACTCCCACCAGTGTAGTTCTTTCACTTTTTACAAATATGTGTGGCTTATAAGTTCCTTGGCTTAAATCAGAAAATCTTTGGTCATAGACCAGTAATAATAGTAACAAGTACTACGTGCACATCTTTAGGGACCAGTTCTCTGACAAAGCCATCACCACATGTCACTCTCCACACCTGGATCTGGGAACGCTCTTTCCCTGGCCTTCCAGGGTCACGGCCTCCTTGTTACTCATGCTAATCTCCTTCCTTCTCCTTCCTGTTTCAGTCTGCTCATGTATGTCCCATCTGCCCTTTATCTTCGAGGTGTGCTCACCTCCATCTGGATTATCACAGTCACTGCTGGGTTCGCCAACGCCAACACAGCACACCCAGTGCAGGGTCGGTCTTTCTAAAGCACAAGGACACTCATGTCCCCTTTTCCTCACCCGGCATTTACAGCGCTTTCTTATCACCTATGATTCAACCCAACCTCTTCTGACTGGCGCTCAAGGTCACTCACCCCCTGCCAATTTCCCTTTCTCACCTCTTCTTCCATTGCTCCCGTCGAGCCATTTCCTGTGACCCAGGAACCGTGGGGAGACTCCTGAGCACTCCTTACTCAGAATCCTTCCTCTGCCTCTGCTTCCCCAACCAGGTCTGTGATGCCTTCCACCTTTCCTTCAACTACCTGCTGTAGAGAAACTATACTGGTTTTTAAACTAAATAAAGAACGCAAACTCGTTACTCCATCATTAGAAGTAGAATAAATTATCAAAGTGTCAACGTTGAAATATTAGTTTGTGTTCCCCAGAAGGATCCTAGAGAGAATGATTGGATTGGACCTTTTAAGGAGGCTGAACTTCTAACAATGAACTCCAGTCTCCCTAAAGATTCTCCAATTCCAGGTCACAAAGACCTGAAACGTAAGACCACGCGGCTGGGCTGATATCGTAGACGGGCACCCAGTGATGGCAGGGACCTCTCCAGCGTCTTATTGCAATCGTAAGACCCAGGGCCTCAACACAGTCTTGGCTAAGATTGAACCTGCTGACCGCAGGGATATCGTGTGTTGAATTCAGAACTAAGCTGATATACGGAAAATAAGGAAATGCAGTTTTCTGTGCTTTACTGAGCCTGTGGATTGAGGTTCATATTCATTGCACATTATTGTACACATTCACTGATTCGCCGGCTCTCTACAAAAAAAGAGAAGTTTTGCCAAAAGGCCTCTCTGACTGGAGGGGATGTGTTAAGTAGACCTTGAGGTACAAATCCGGTCCATTAGTAACCAAGGTGGAGTAACATTTTTATGGACCAAACTGGAATCAAAACCTGTAAATGGACTGTAAGAAAGGCAATCTGGGCTGTCGTACGTGATAATATCAACAGTAACGGTACAACATCAAAATTAAGAGCCTGACATAACTGATAGAATAGCAATTTATTTTTAGATCCCGCCTCCTACAACATATGCAGTAGAGTTCTAAACATATGTGCAAATCACTGGAATATATCAGCTTAAAAATGTTTTTAATTTGCCAGCACTGGTCTAGGTACTGGGATACATCAGCGGAAAAAAAAAGAGAAAATTCCCACATTCTCCGGGAGGGTATGGAAAACAAACCGTAAACGTAATCAATAAATCATAGCAAGTTAGAAAGTGACAAGTTGAAAAAAAACATAAAAGTAGAACGAAACCACGGGATGAGAGCAAGGAAGACAGAGGCGGAATGCCGTTTCCGTGGAGGTCGGGGTGCCTCGCTAAGAAGGTAATGTGTGAGCTAAGGCTTGAGAGAGGACGTAGTCCGCCTGGCAGGTAACTGGAGGACCATTCCGGGAAGAGGAAAGAGCAGAAGAACAAAGCGGGAGATGCCTGTGAAGCATGGAAGTGAGGCTAGACAGGAGGAGGAGAGAGAACCTTCGGGCCGCAGTGCTGATCTGATTCCTGGGAAAGGAGACAGGGAGGGATTGGCTCACAAGAGCCTCAGACTGTCCTGCAGCTCTGAGCAGGTTTCAGACAGACCCGCGGAAAGCCCGTGAGCAAAACCTCTCACAAGAGGGGTCAAGACGCAGAAGGAACGGCCTGGCTCAAACGTTCCTGCCTTTTGCTCAGTCCTTGGCCCTGGGAGCGTGGGCACGGCTGGGAGCTCGGAGTCAGGTTCTCTTGGAGGGCAGGAGGCAGGAGCATGCGTGGTGTGTTCACGTGATAAACAGGGAGTGATGGGACTGCAGCAGCGGAAGGGGGAGGGGTCAGATCATCTAGGGCTTCATGAGCTCGTGTAAGGGCTTTGGCACTTTACTCTGAGTGGAATAAATTAATATCAGTGGAAAACACCGGTGGTTTTGAGCACAGGCAAGTGACCCGAGCTCACTTGTGTTCTAAGAGTATCACTCTGACTCCTCTGGACAAGATGGGTAGGGAGAGGACCAAGGTAAAAGCAGGGAGATTAGATAGGAGGTTATTGCAGGGTTCCAGGGAGAGGTGAGGGTATTCAGGCACCGTGGTAGCAAAGACGGGGTGAGGGACCCAGTTGTGGATACGTGTGGAGGGTGGAACCAAGGAGATGTGCTGTGAGATTGTATGTGGCATTAAGACAGAGGGAAGCTGGAGGCTGTGCTCGTTTCCTAGGGCTGCCATCACAGAGTGTCGCAAACTGGGTACCCTGAACAACAGCTCTGGAGGCCGCAAGTCTGAAAGCAAGATGTCGGCCGGGATGGTCCCTTCTGCTGGCTGTGAGGGAGAATCTGTTCCCCGTGACTCCCCAAGCTTCTGGTGGCCTCAGGCATTCCCTGGCTTGTAGATGGCATCCTACCTGTGGACCTGTGTCTTCACACTGTCTTCCGTCTGCTCATGTCTCTCTGTGTCCAAATCTGCCTTTGCATAAGGATATTGGATTAGGACTCACTCCAATGACCTCTTTTTTTTTTTTTTTTTTTGCGGTACGCGGGCCTCTCACTGCTGTGGCCTCTCCCGTCGTGGAGCACAGGCTCCAGACGCGCAGGCTCAGCGGCCATGGCTCACGGGCCCAGCCGCTCCGCGGCATGTGGGATCTTCTGGACCGGGGCACGAACCCGTGTCCCCTGCATCAGCAGGTGGACTCTCAACCACTGCGCCACCAGGGAGGCCCAATGACCTCATTTTAACTTGATCATCTGCAGAGACGTCACATCCGAATAAGGTCACAGTGACATGTACTAGGAACTTAGGACTTCAACATCGTGGGTGGATGGGCGGGGTGGAGGGGAGACACAGTTCCACCTGTAACTGAGGATAAATTCAAGAGTTTTGCACTAAACGACTGAAAAGATGGAATTGCCACCAATTGAGAAGTGGAAGGCTGTAGGCGGAACAGGTTTGGATATAGTCATTTTGAGATGTTTATTAGAAATCAAGTGGTAATGTCGAGTAGGCAATTATATCAAATGAAGAAGAGCTCAGGAGATGAGCCTGGGCTAAAGATGAATTTTGGAGTCGTCATTATACAGACGGATAGGATTTAAAGTCGTGATCCTGGATGAGATGAAGACTGGGCCGAGGACCAAGCCCTGTTCAAAGTTAAAAGAGGAGAGAAGAGAAGGAATGAGCAAAGATGACTGAGAAGGGGTGAGCGGAAAGCGGGAAACAAGGGAGGCATCGTGTGCCTTGGACTGGAAGCCGGTTATGGGACAGACGCTGCGCTCCATGTTCTGGACATGTTATCCCCAATCCCTCCAGCAGCACTACGAAGAAAATGGCCTCCTCAGCTGTGCAGGTGAGCCAGTTCAGGCTGAGAGAGAGAGGTTTGCTTAGAGGTAGAGTGGAAGTCTGCTGTAGAGCGCGAGCCCGACGGTTCGGCTTCACGTTCCCGTTCTGCTCCGTCACTGGCTCTGAAATCTCCTGCAGGGTGCTCTGCCTCTCTGTGCCTCAGATTCCTCAACTGTTAAGTGGAAGCAGTATCTACTGCTGGGGTTTTTATAAGGGTTAGAGAAATTCAGACTCAAAAAATTAATGAATTGTTTTTCAAGTTCCTTAAAAGGCCTGTCACCTTACCTGTTAATTCAGTAAACTGGCTACAAGTCACGCATCTCCAAAGAAGCAGAGAGAGGATTTGAACCTAAGATGTTCTGTATTGAAAGCCTATCCTATTTCTATCAGATCAGTGACTCTTCCCTGATCATGAGTGTCGATTAATTAATCTAATTAGGGGAATTGATCATTTGGAGAAAATGGAGAGACAGTTTTGAAAGGCTGCGTTAAAGCTGTTTTACTAATAGGAAACGAAGTTTAGAGAGGATAAGGTGTCATATGAATGTGAAAACAATAAAAGAGAATCATCAGTGGGCCCAAGGTACCTGGGTCTAGGGTGGGAACGGCCGTCTCTAAAGGGTCTCTTTCTCAGAAAATAGAGCACCTGGCGTAGGTTTTTCAGGGTGGCTAAAAGAGAAAGAGTTTTCTCTCACCTGTCTCTCCTAGAGCTGATCCTTTCCTTCTGGACTTACCATCCGGGGTGGGATGCCCAGGAATATCTGTTTAAAGTTCACGCTGAAAAAAGTGACCAGAGAGAATTAGGACAGGATAATGTTCGCAAGGTCCTGGTTGAAGAGGATTGGAACTGAGAATGCTCAGCGTCAAAGACACCAGGAGAGTCGAGGACAGCGAGTGGCCGTGCAGGAGAGCCCTTTCCCAGTGATGATGAAGCCCAGTTATTCCAAAAGAAGCTGCAGTAAAGCAAAGAAAATAAAGTAGTTTTCACAAGATGTGTAAGTGTGGATGACAGAGGTGAAGGCTGGAAGGATCATCACGGGGAGTGGTAGTGGAGGGAATGAATCATTTTAAAGCAGCTGATAGAGAAAATGAAACCAATGAAAATAGAGTCATAAACTTTTAGGGCTAGAAGGGCCTGTGGCATCATCTCCTTGAACTGTTTCGTAGAAGAAGGGAACCAGGTTTAGAGAAATCCAGCGACATGCCCAAGTTCTCGCAGAACCAGGATTTGAAAGAGCTAGATCAGAAGTGAAGGGTCAATTTTGACAGGCTTTCTTAAAGCCAGAAAGGGAATTTACTGACCGATTTGTCTTTTTAAAAGGGAAGGAAGAACAGAAAGCCTGTACGGAGGGGTCAGGTGGGAATTAAGCAGCAAAAGGACACTTCATATCTAAACCTAGGAAAGTAAGAAATAAAGGACCAGAAATAGAGGAGGGAAACCTGAATCCTGGTCCTTCTTTCTGTTTAATAGGACATAAGAAGACCTTTGAGAAGTAACGCAATGAATGAAGGGTTACAAAAGTTACTATCTGGGTGTAGGGAGACTTTGAAAACTGAACACTAGCAAGTTAAAAGAAAAAAAAGACATTTGATAGTTATCTTATTTGTAAACGGGAAATAGCACAAATATTTTCTTAAACTTAGCTATTCCACATTTTTTGTTGAAGAAGCAAAATATACACTAAATTAAGCCTGATTTTATAAAAAAAAAAAATTCCTTGGATGACTACCATGTTATGGGCTAGGGAATTCAGCTCGAAATTTATAGCACTTATATGGAGTGTTTTCCTCCGTATTTCTTATGTTTGTATTGCAGTAATGAAGAAATATGGAAGCTGTCTGGCGACCAAATAATATCTGTAAATTCCCATGGATAAAGTCTCCCCTTTATATTTCAAAGTTATTAAGTTCAAGTCCTGTTATGGTTCTGCTTTTATTAGTTTTTCCCCATCAATGCAATTACTGATTGATTAATTCTTATTGGCTTTCTAAAGCAGAAAAAAAAATATGGCTGAAGTAAAGCACTTCGTGGAAAGGAAAAAGTAAAGTATATAAAGAGTGAAAAGCTGAGCAGGGTGGGAAGAGCTTTGCCCTAACCCCGCAGTTCTCTCGCACACAGAGGACTTGAGGCAGGGAGAACCTGGGGCTTACGTGTGGGATTGGAGGGACCAGAGCTGCTTGTGTGAGGACCAGTGTTGTCTGTCAGGCTTTTGGGCAAGTAATGATGCTCAGCATTGGCGAAGCCCCTGAACAACGTACAGCGTACACAGCACTCTCACACCTTTCTTCTCACTCTGCCCTACACTGTGAGGCAGACGTGGCGGGTGGGACCTTCTAAGAAAAGTAGCTCAGAGATGTCAACTGATCTGCTTCATAGCACACAGCTAAACATGACAGGTCTAGAGTTCAAGCTGAAACGGTTCTCTCTCTCTCTTTCTCCTCTTTTCTTTTTCCATTTTCAACACAGACCTCATGATGAGTTTACTGATAGCCATGGCTGGGGTTCTCTGGGGATAGCTGGTCCACTAGTTACCACCTGGGATCCAGAATGGACTTAAAAAAGCCAGGCAGATTGAAAGCTTCTTCTTGAAGAAAGTTGCCTCGGGCACAAACAAACTAGAAGGCATTTTCCCTGGAGGTCCCTGGTCTGTCTTACCAGCTTCACTCAAAGGTGGCCAAGTCTTGTATTTAAAAATGGGGGTGGTGGGGGGATCTTCAGTTTCCCAATGTCAAAGGCAATATTTTAATCCTCAGGGTAACTTGGTATCTGTGTATGTTGGTGAAGTTCTCTCTCGGATAGATGGTGGTCTCCCCTGGGGGCCCACGTGCCTCCTTGGAAGCCGTGGTTGTCTTCACGTTAACTCGTCTCTCCCGCGTTGCAACCTCTCCTCCAGGGTCCTGTGTCACCTGGGAAATCAGGGTCTGGAAGGAGAGCCAGGCTAGGGCTGCAAGAAAGTTACATCTGTAAAATAGTTTAATATCCAAACGTGTTTATTTACAGTGTCTGCGTTGAGCCACATGAAAGTGCCCGTTTGGAGGAAGTCAGAAATGGTTGAATTGTGGCAATTTCATACGTTCGACCGAATAATACGTGTACCATAATCCCATTTGGGATGTTTAATAAGTGTGGTAAAGTTGGGCCAAATCAGCTTACTTACATTGTCTTGTAATCTTAAAAATCACAGCTCCAGATATCTAATTTCTAATTTTTACATCCAAAGTACCCACTAGCTATTTAACAATAAGTAGAATACAAATGAAAATGGTAGTTCCTTCACTGCGATATAAGACAGTGTTGGATTTGGGCTCTCATCTTTGTAAAATCCTGAAACTTATGCCTATGTTTTTTAATTTCGAAACTGTTTCTCCTCTAAGGAATTACGTATACTCAAAATAAATCTACTGAACTAAGCATTAGATGGTTATTTCAAGAAACATGGAGACACAAGATAAAAATGGATGGATACTGAGTATGTCTCATCGTTGTACAAGAGGCAGCCCATGGCCCCAGTGCCCTAGCATGTGCCATGCTAATTTCACTGCCATGCCTCTTTTCAGACTGGTCTTATCATCTTTAAGGATCTCTTCCTTCTACCCTGTCTCTCCAAATCTCACTCATCGAGCCCCAAATGTTTTCATAAAGTATTCTTTTATTACTAGAGCTCATATGCTTGGCTGTCTTCCTCAAAGTCTCTATATACCATTTAGTACCAACCCCTTCCCTAGGTAAACTGATTTAGGTATTTTATTGCTTCTGTTAATACTCTGGGCATATCTTGACTCTCCTATTTGCTTTTGGGTACCTCCAACAGCCTTAAGCTCAGTAGAAGGACTTGAGGACCTATATAATGAATAACTATTATTAAAATGTAACAGGTATAATCGCTGTACTTTAAAAATTTAATAACAGAAATCAACATGAATATTCAAATCTATCAATACCAAAACATAGAGTTATTAAAGACAAAAGATCATAGGTAGGTATATGACTATCATGTTAGCTTTTTAAAAAGTATAATTCTGTGTAGAGAAACAAGTTTTTCATCAAAATACAATAGAAAAGAAGAGTACTAAAGTACTTCCATTTAGTCAGGTGGAAGCTGGGCTTTGGTAGGGTTTTGGAAAAATGGGTAAGCAAAATGAGAATTTATCATCAGGCATAAAAAGGGAGTTAATAAAACTAGTCCAAAATGACACAGAATAAAAAGGAATGGGAGCATTCATAAGAGACTATTACAAGGATAAAAAAAAAAAAAACCATAGTGAAAAAAGGTAGCACATCCTAGACCAGCTGGCTTTATGCGGAAAGGAGAGGTTTAGTAGTATTATCAGGCTGGTAACTGCTCCAGGCTGCTGACAGATGCCCTGTGGCTAGAGAAGAAAAGATGTAGTGAGTTGATCCAAGAGATGGGCTCCATATGTTTTCATTACGTCCCTAACTGGTGGTGTGACACCCCATTTCAGATAACCCATAGACTCGAATTTGAGATGGTAGGTGTAAAGGGGGAAGTGGACGTTTGTCTGAAAGAGCAGGTCCCACCCACACGAGACTGTGAACCTGGAAGAGATCGAACAAGCCCTGTGGGTATGGATGGCGGGAGGAAGCCAAGCTGGGGTCCGTAATAAATATCAGTGGGGCTAGAAGGGAAAACAATAGGAAAGAAAGACGATGGCTATCAAAGAAGTGATAGGAAAAGCAGTAAGGGATGATTTCAGGGGAGGGAATTTCAGAGAAGCGATTAAGCAGAATGAAATCAACTGCACCAAAATGACAAAAAGACCTCTTTGAACAAGAAATAATGGCTTCTGTGATTTTTTTTTTTACAGAGAAAAGGGTCAGTGAAAACTTTTCCAAAAATAAACCTTGTCTCCAATAGGAAAAAAGAAATCCCAGGTTTCTTAGCATACTATACGTTTTGGGGAGGGAATGTGCAGTATTGAAAATGAAGGTAGCTTTAAAGAATACCTCCTTTTACACAGAATGATTAGACACAAGCCCCTTCCATTCAGTCAGATGCTCTCCCCGAGAGTAGCTTAGGCACTTCTGTAGCTACATTAATCTTTTTCGGTCCCTGGAGCACCATTAAGCACAGGCAGCAGTAATTTACTAAATTGCATACGCGAAGCCCGAAAGAGTTAACGCGGCTCCAGAAGTGCCTAACATTTACCCTGGGAGTAATTTACACACTGGAAGCATCTGGCTGAATATGGATTCAATTGTTTACTGTACTGTGGGTCTCCCAGAAAGGAGGTCACATGCTTTCTCTTATTGAAAAGTTCTGGGGAACAATTTCTTGCATTTAAAAACTATGCACCTACTGCCACATTTTCCTTTGGTAATCTGTTTTCCGAGTCCTGAAAGGAAAGATTGTTGCAGAAAATAAACGGAGAGTCTTTGATTTGCCAAAGCAAACTACTTTATTTTAATTTTACCTTTGTTACCCGAAGATTTGGGGTTTAGAGGGTGGGAGGGATACCGAGGAACTAGTAGATTTGGGAACAGTCTTTATGTCCGCTCTGGAAGAGGCCATTCTGTAGCTTTGTACAAATGTTTGTATTTTACGTCTCAGCATGCCAGAACACTTTAGCACTATGCTGTTTAATAAAGAATAGAATAGGAAGCCATTAGCACGTGAATCAATGCCAAGTTATTCTCAGCTAGTGTGTCAGTATACATGTTCAGGAGTACTCAGATGTCTACAGAAGCACCTGAGTAGGTATTAAATTTTCTTTTAATTCCTTCTGCATGTTATATGCTCCGCACCGCAGACAGTACGTTATAGGAAGAGACGGAGATCTTACACAAAAAGAACTTGTGACCTAAGGTAGGGATACCGATGAAACAATTACACGTAGAATTCAAGATTGAATAGGACACACATGCGAGATAGCTTTTACCTGCCAACATCATCGTATCCTTTCCCAGAATGACTGAACTCTGAGGCTTAGTATATAATTGCTTATACATGTCAAGTGGTTATGTCCACAATCAACATCTTCTATCTCAGCAACAGAAATATGTGGTCATTTTTATTAATATTGTGTCCATTTCATTAGAACCTCTGGGGTTGCTAAGCCATATAGTTCCTTATTAAAGTTTGCCCCCTATTTAGGTCAAAGTTTACTTGACCTTTTCAAAAGAGTTACTAAGTACAGTTACGAATATAAGCAGAGGTAATGTGAGAAGATTCCATTTTTTCAACCATTTTCTGTTATGTATCAACTATATTTCCTACATAATATTCTGTTTCCATGTACTAGTCTGTATCCACTGGGATTGAATTTTTCCCAGCTAAAATAATGTGTGTTCTTTATATCTACTTGAGAAAAACAGTGACACAGAAATACGGCACAGCTGAATTCAGTTTTAATATAATGAGCTCTTCTCAAAATCCTAAATCTTTGTACTCTGTATCTGTGCAGTCATAAAACAACAAGAGTGTTTTTAAAACCTGATAAGATGCGCCCTTGACCTTCCCTTCTGAAAAAGAGAAATAATTTTTTCACTCTGATTATCATAGTGTTTATGGGTATGAATTCTCACATATATTTTAAGTGTGACTCTGCCTTTTTGGTGATGGAATAACACGCCCCGTTGCTTTCGTTCTTCCCTCTCCCACTTCTCTCTCCGTCCCTTCGCTGAGGGACTCCTAAAGCTGCCTGGAGTGTCTTTAATCCTCCTCGGTTCTTTGCATTTTCCTCTGATCTCAGAACAGTTACACGGCACCACTTCAGTCCTCACAGCCCTTGGGCCAGCATGTTCTCCTTTGGACTCATCCTACTACTCACATGTTGTATTTAATACACACACAAGTAAACAAATGTATGCACCAAAATTATTGGGGCATATATCATATCTGCATGTTCCTTTGACCATGAAATCCAAAGCAATTTCTAGAAAACGTATGCCTATAATAACCCCTTAAAGTAAATAAGGGCAGGAATGTTGGTATTTTCTGTTTTATGGATTTTTAGAAGTTTGCATAAAGAAAGAAAAGTGACTTTCTTTTTCCTTTGTAGAATTCTTGACAGTTGTTCTAGCTTGCTTTGAATCATGAATTCAGCATTATTTACTCACATTATGTGTGTATGTGTGTTCCAGTTTACTGTGTATTTGAAAAAACCTTTTGCAAAGGATTATAAACTGTATATTATTTGCCCATTAAGCCAAAGACAAAAGGCTCAGAGTAGCATGTTCTAAAGCTAAGTAATCTCTAGTAAATTATGGAGTAACAATATTTGGCATTACTGTGACAGTAATGCACTAAAGTGTATATTTTATAAGAAATGCCAGAACCTCAAAGGCTTTTTGTGGCTTGCTTCTTGTTTAAAACAAACAAAAAAAGCGGTGTGTGGGTGCCTTTAAAAGAAAGAAAGAATTTTGACTCTAAATGTGTCCACTGCTGTGTGAAAGTCAAAATAATTCACTAGAGAGACGATCAGGGAGAAGCCTTATAAACAGAACAGAGAAATGGAATTATGCTGGGGGGGAAAGAGATCACTCTGCAGCTGTTGCACTCGCCAATAGTGACTGCTGCTAATGGGAAGACATCAGATACAATCTTTAAAAAAAAAAAAAGAAAAGGGAAATGCTCATTCATTCTTATGTGTCTTGATTTTTCACCCATATTGTAGCTCATTTCTCTCACAAGTGTAGCAATATCTTAATACATAAAATATGTACTTTGCTGCTTTGAAAATTTTTCATTATAGTAGAAGAATTTTTATAATTGCATCATTTGACATGGTAGCATTCATAAAAGAAAAAAAATCCAACATGTTATAAAATTCTGTACCCCTAGTACATCACATACCTGCTGGAAATATCCCAAGCCTTTATTGGGGCAAATCGGCTAAGGTTCCCATGGAGGAAAAACAATGAACTAATATAGGGATCTCGGGACACGTACTTTTTAATCTGCAGGTAGCTGAGACTGCTTCTCTGATAATCAGGTCATTAATCCTCACTAGGTAAAATAATCGCCATCTCTGACACAGGCGGAGATTATTCTCTTGGTTTCGTGAACGAAGGGAACAGATCAGGGCTTAAACGGCTCAAGGAAAACCACATCCGCAGAGCCTGCAAGGAAACTGATGGTGGACTAAGTCCTACATCTTTGCACGACCCACCCTTGCTTTAATTTCCGCATAAGCAGAACAATGGGAGTAAACCTCACTTCGGATAAGTGTGTCTCGGAAAAATGCTTGCAGATTGATATTTTTCAGGCAAATTGTATTTTAAATAAACAATGAGCATCAGAGAGAAGCCGGGGTGGGTTTTTTCGTAACATAAAGTATCTTTTTATAATGTGACTAACACTCCATCGTTTATCTACTTTACAGCTTTTGAGTGTGGTATCGTGGTTGTTTTGAAAGCAAGTGCAGCCTATAATTCAATACTTTTCCATTGCTCTTCTAGTTAAGGTCGCCTCTTCTCTTTCTTCACCTGCCTCTAATTACCTGCTTTCCTCCTTTATGTGTTTTTCACATTTCTCAGTCTAGGACAGAGCCCAGGGTTCTGGCTCCACCCAAATACTTGGCAGGACCCACTAGCCAGGGTCAAAATGCAGCAATTCAGTGGGCTACAAATTCCCATTATTCTATTAGGACTCTGACTGGCTGGATGATCGCTGGTGTGGATTTCTGTTGACTGCCTAAAGCATGTTCCAGAGCGGCTCTTCCGCTCACCTAATCTCTGTCAGCCTCTTCTGTCCACTGACAAGATAAGGCAGTGCATTTTCTTCATCTTTCCTCTTCGGCACTTCAGAAATCTTCATTTCAGCTCACTTCTCCTTCCTTTCTCTCTTGAAGGACACGATGTCCCCAGTGCTTTCAGAGTCCAACTTTGCTTTGTGCATCTTTGACCTTCTCCATCCTGCATCCCCCACTTGGTTGCCTCGTCTGTATCCCACTTCTCTGGCAAGTTTGACCTCTTCCAAGGGTTGCAGCTCTGTTCTCTGGCTGTCAACATCTCTAGGAGCTCATTTGTTCCTAACTCCAACCTCGTCTGTTTTCTGAAGACCATTAACAACATTCTCCTCTCAAAATGCAGTGGAGGTTTGCTTTGGTGTGAGTCTCCATGACACGTCTTCAGTACACTCCAAACTTCCATTGGTCCAAATCTACAACAAACACCATGGCATGTTTGCTTTCCGTCTTGTTCCAAACACATCTTCTTCCCGCCCTCTGCCACTGTGCCCTCTCCTTTCTCCGGTCACCTATGTCCTCCCTCTGTATGTTTTCTTGGGAATCGTACTTAGAGCTCCAAAATCGCCAGGATTAATAGGAAATTATACGCAGCCATTAAATGATAACATACATCTATAGACACAGGCATGTGTTAATTACGTAGCATTTAGTGGGAAAAATTGAATAGATCTATAAAGAAATTCAACATATGAATCGCAGTTACAGTGTAATGATGGGAGAATGAATATATGTTATTTTCTTCCAAAGTTTTTACAATGCTTATAAATCCCCTAAATTTATATCTCCGTTTATAACGTATCTTCCTTGAAGTCGCAACAGAATTTCAAAACCAACTCATCTCAAAACGAAACTCATCAAATTCTGGCCTAAACCTGGCTCCCTTCTAGTATTTTCTGTTTTGCTCTTGACCTCAATCTACTCCTCTGGCCGTGTCCCCATCTGTTCTCTTCCCAAGGTCACAGAGTTAGTAAGTGGCAAAGATGGGATTGGAATCTAGGCTGTCTGACTCCAAATGTCCTGCTCTTTGCACCGTCCCAAGCCCCTGGCAATCAGGAAACGTGAACAAAGCTACCTTTGCAGTTGTGTAAGGGAATCCGATGGGAAACACGACCAGCCGGAGCCCCTGAGGGAGGCATAAAAGGCTGCTCCCCCTCGGCAACGTGCACTACACGTGCTACACTACACTACACTACAACGTGCACCCCACGTTGACCGTGGGGCTGAACAATCTTCCTCTCAGTTTGATACAAATGCAAAGAAGTCGTGCTTCCCAGTTTCTCTGGTTGACAGTCCTTTCACACAGCCTTGACCATTATTCGCGGGATCCACTCGGCCACCGGTTACAGTGGAACCTGCAGAACGAGAAACGCGCTCTGCACGTACGCATACACGGCAGTCCTTCAGCACGCCATTTAAAGCGCAGAACTCCGACGGCATCGCCTTTGGGTTTAGTTATTTTTCTAAATTTCTGTCAGACAACAGCATAAGGAAAATGTCATAGCTGAAGTACACATTTCCAGTTTCCTTTGGCTTAATGGTGCTGAGCAAAAAAAAAAAAATCTTTCTTCTCTGGATGAGTGACAGCGTTCCAGCAAATGTCATAAGGGCAGAAGGACGAGCTTCCGAGGTGAGACACTGATGCACAGACATGGGAGGAACGCACAGTGATGTCACTGGAGAGACATAGAGAAGCATGACGAGCTGGAGGAAGACAGGGCGAGCTAGAAGTGGAAACATGGGTAGCTTGGTAATTAAATGGGGTAGGGGGTTAAACAAGGAAATGGATTTTTAAAAAATGAGCCTCAAAAGAAATGAAAACTCCCAGCCCAGTTTCCAAAAGAAACAGGATCTCTCCCTTGCTTCTCGTCCTCACGCCCTGGGTATCTCTGCAGCCTCCCTATCTCATTTCATCGCACGCCTTCCTTCACTATCGTATCTTTTTACTTCTTGAACTTCCTAATGTTCTCTAATTCCTTTTGCTTTATTTTGCCTGTATCATATTTCCTGCTGTGCCACCATTATCATAGCCTAGTTCTCTCCGCATAATATAATATATCACCTTAAATCCTTCCATTTTTAATCATTATCCTCTCCTAGCAACCCCTTACCTATCACTTCTGCTAATCTTCCACTAAGCTGTGGTTGTTCACCCATTTGGGGCCTTCCTTCAGTGGCAACAGCTCTTTCCGCTTCCTCTGCCTTTGCCTAATGCTGTCTGCAAAGACCAGTTGGTGAGAATGCAAGCCAGGAACAGTACAGTTGTCTTTATTGCCACCATTTCTCTCGTGGTAGATGATGATGATGATGGAATAATAATAATAATATCTAACATTAATTGAATCAGATTATGTACCAAGCACTCTTCTAGATATTTTGCATGAAATTATTCACTTAAATCTCACAATCTCCTTCTAAAATGGTACCCTAACTACTCCCGGCTTACGAAGGAACTGAAATACAGATGTGTTAACTAACTTGCCCAAGGTCACACAGCTCTGCTTTCACTGCCATGGATATAGTTACTCATTAGACACCCGAAAGGCAGTCTGCTCATGTTTTTTATAGTGCCCTCTCTTGAGGAACTTGGGATGAGTTGATCAGTACTCAATCGAAGTACCAGAGACACCTCTCCCTGCCCCAAATCTATCAGCATCCTGTGACCGGACACTTCCTGTTTTCTCACCTCCTGCCCAATGGGGCGCCCCTTTAGTGATTAGGACATCTTTGCCTCACCTTCTTTTCTGAGATGCTAAATCCCAAGTCCTGACGTTAAGACCCACACGTCCCATTCATTTGTTTATTAATTTAGTAGCATTTATGGGGAACTCTTTATGTGCTCGAGGAGATCAGAGTGAAGAGGGTCATTGAGAAGTGCTGGGCTGTGCGCCAAGAATACAATTGCCAAGGAAACGCACCTGTCCTGAAACCCAAAGGGAACAGCTCTGCGTCCTGAGGCACAAAAAGAAAGGGAAGAAGAGTGCGGACGGTGTTTTCCTGGAAACTGTGTTTGGAGGAGAGCTCACTTCAGCTGTTGGCCAAACGGTGTATCTCTCAGCCTAGGTATAAAGAGTGAAATAGTAAGAATAAAGTACCTAATAGGAAGTATGGATTGCTTTTCAAGCTGGTTTATAAATACTGGTTTACAAGCTGCTGAAAAATCTTTAGAAATTTTCTTTAGCATATCTATAAAGCTACCTAAACTAAGAGTTTTCAGGACTTTCCTGGTGGCCTAATGGTTAAGACTCCGTGCTTCCCCTCCTGGGGGCGCGGGTTTGATCCCTGGCCAGGGAACTGAGGTCCCACATGCCACACAGTGCGGCCAATAAATAAATAGATAAAGAGATAAACAAACTAAGAGTTTTCAAAAGGATGATGCCAATATCCCAGTAATATGCTTGCATCTTAAAATCACTTATGACATCTCAGTTTAATCATCTTTCTTTCTTTTAGTTTTTCCTCACTAAGTTTTAGATGACTGTTGATATGAAACAATTAATGTTAAGTCAAACTGGCTGTCTGTGCCCGTAAAATGAGAGGATTACGACATCATAAACCACCTTACGTTAGCTATCTAGGTCATCAGCAATTCTCAGTCTCCTGCGTACGGCTATTGGCGTCAACCTGGCAAAATGTTCTGAGAGAATAGATCTGTCCCACCAAGAGCTACCTTGTGATGCTTACATCTGAAAAAAATCGACAAATATGTGATTGGAAAAATTGACAAACAGGTCAGACTTAATTAAATGTAATGTGATGCACAGATAAATATTATTTACAAGAAATATAGTAGTATTAGCTTCAGACAGCAATATACTTGCTAAAACTAAGCTGAGTCACACGTGAGAGTATTTCTGCTTTACGGTACATATAAAAATAATTCATTGCCAAATTATCAGCATTTTCAGAGTCTAATCAGGGCTAACCTCGGCTTACCACACATGCAAGTATCTTCTTTAGTATGCAGTGCATAGTGGTAAACAGCTACAAAAAGGCTGGTTCTTCTAAGCTGGTACATATTGCCTCTGTAAAAGTGCATATTCTATTAAAGATACTTTTAAAGTGTGTTCTTTAAGCTTCATCCAAGCTCATCATACATTATAAATAATAAGGAAATCTAAGGATTCTTGGATGTACAGCCTGGACCCACTGAAACAATACAAGTAAGCAAGTTCAGAGTGACCGTGAATAACCACATGCATACAAGTAAATATACTTATATATTCTTAGAAATCTTCGAAATCTTCTTAGAATTTGTATCTCATTCTGAGTTCCCCTGACTTAAGTTATTTTTTTTAATTCCTTGAATAGCAATCCGGCATCCTCAATCAGATCTCATAGACGAACACCACATTCCAGCCAACAGATTACAGAAACCAGAGCCATATGTCTTTGAACCTGAAAAGATTACCGTCCTAGAGGCAAGATATTTGATTCTACAGGAGTGACATAGAGCCACTCTAAAGCCACAGGGGAGAATTGCGTCTAAAATCCCACTGAACTGGATTTTCCCTTTGTATAGTCATAAGCCAGCAGGCAAGGAGCCATTGTCAATAGATTGCTACTGCGGACAGAAGCCCACGCACAGCCCACTCCCTGAAGTTTACAACTAAAGGCACCGAAAATTCAAAACTAATAGTAATAAATAAACATCAATATTCAACCGCAGTACTCCTTGCCTCCTTGCCTCCTTGCCTTAGAGAGCCAATCAGACAATTTGAAAGAAAGAAAGGAAGAGAAGAAGAAAAGCAAAAGCCCGAATCATGGGATTGCATTATTGATTTAAAAAAAAAAAAAAAAAAGCTTCCCAAAATATTTTCTAAGCAGACAACAGAGCAGCAGAAAGTGACCGATTCCATGAGGTAGAAGCACATGCAAATAAAATAAACGAGAAGGTATTCAGCTAACTATTAACAATAATTCGTTACCTCTGTGGTGGGGTTATAAGTGATTAGGGGAGGCTTTTCTGTATTCTGAAGAATGCAGCCTTTAGCAGGAATTGCTTTCATAATTAGGAAATAATTTTAAGGCAAAAGGACATACACATTAAATGAACTATTCTACAAAATATTTTTTCCCGTAAGAAAAAGAAAAACTCCTCCTCTAATTTCTTCTCAAAAATATCAGGACGCTACTTCCTCCCCATCTTTCGGTGTAGACCGATCCTTTTGCTCTTTTTCTAGAGAACAGGAGCCTTCCCTCCGCGCGTCAGTATTGATTCGCACTAGCTTGCCTTCTCCGTTTCAGCAGTGGAAATAAGTTATGTAAAAGGTTTCCACCTAGGGCTTCCCTGGTGGCGCAGCGGTTGAGAGTCCGCCTGCCGATGCAGGGGACACAGGTTCGTGCCCCGGTCCGGGAAGATCCCAGATGCCGCGGAGAGGCTGGGCCCGTGAGCCATGGCCGCTGAGCCTGCGCGTCCGGAGCCTGTGCTCCGCAACGGGAGAGGCCACAGCAGTGAGAGGCCCGTGTACCGCAAAAAAAAAAAAAAAAAAGTTTTCCACCTAGTTGTTGTTTCAATTAACCTGGGTCCCCGAATGACACACAGGCCTAATCAGGTGGTATGGAAGCTCTCGCCGTTAAGTAATTGGTTTGAACCCAAATGCAGGTGTGATCAAAAGTTGTCACCAACCCATGGCTACTCATTGGCCCATGCAAAATGGGTCGGTGGTGTCAGTCTAATTCCTTATGGACCAGTGTCAGTCTCATTACATAAAGTAGCACTAATTGGTTGATACTCTCAGCGTGAAAGAGTGAATAAAGAGACTAATCTCTAAAATAGCCTTCGAAGTTAGGCTAAGATGGCAAAGGACAGCACAGCACTGAAGGAGTTACTGCTGTTGCTGTAATGGAAAGGCAGATGTCTATTTCCAGAGGTCTTAGCCCAACCCCTTTTCCACAGGCACTGGATGCTGAACTTAAGGAAACTGAAACTTCTGGAGACTTCTAAAATTCTCAGCCTTCCGCCCCTCACAATCCTGCCTTTTACTTAGATATCCCTAGGGAAATTTGAGCAAAGATATTTTACCAAAAGGCAACCGGCTGGAACTGACTTTGCTAAACCTTTAAAAACTTCTCAAAAGGAGATCTAGCTTCATTATTACCAAACAGTGTGTGTTCATCCCTTTAATTATAGGAAAAATTGGTAGGGCATCGGAAAGTACATGACATATCTTACCTGACATTTGTGCTCTTCACTTTATTAACCATGCCTTTCTGAGCAGAAATAACAGGCTGGAGTTTACCAAAAGTCTCAGTATCTGAGAGCAAAGATTTCCCTTGCCCTCAATTTCTCTCATGTATGGTGTCTTTACCATTTCAAATAGCATGTTTTTAGTCAATGAACATGAAAACAAATGGAAAAGGCAATAATGGATGCATTCTCCCATTAGTGCAACCAGGCAGATTACTAATTCACAAATATTGAGACTAGCACTGATTGAGATGAATGAATTTCTCATAATTTAATAATGCAAATCCCACTAACAGTAGAGACCTCCAGTAACCAGTGGCACTAGAATTACTACGAACGCCAGCTGATAAATGTAATATTGATAGAGCTATCCATCTTGTTGCTTTATTCAGAAATGTTTCTGCCTTTTATGATATTTGTTATTTACTCTGTGTCTCTTCACCTTTTATGTTATAAATGACTACTTTCTTCTGAAATCAGAGGCCTGGAACTATGGTAGCTAAATTTTGCCAGTTAATAATTTTGGGTATTTTATCAGATATAGTCCAAGACCTGACACGTCGGAGAGTCAGCAGCTGCTTTAAATGTGTAGGAAACATTACTAGAAGCGTTTTTCAAAAATTATCTTAGAAAAAAGAAAAAGAAAAAAACCCGGCAACATCGCTTTATCACACACAGAAAAAGCAGGGGAAATGCAAACATGTTCTTAAAGAAAAAATATCCAATGAAGTTCCTTCGTGTCTAGTACGTCTTGACGGGTAAAATGTGCTCTTTAAGACATGGTTTTCGTAGCTCTATAATTCCAGCCTTCTACCGTGAAGCTTCATTAAAGTATATAAATTAGTACCACTGTCAGAGATGGCATTAAGTATTCAATAAGACTAGACTTAATGCAATTAATAGCAATTAAAGTTATACTTTTATGATGTCAGACACCAGCATTGTAAAGACATAATTGCCTGTGAGGACTTTTGTACCATATTTATCCTCTAAAACTGTCCAATTTATATGAAAAATGCCAAAAACATGTCCCATATGGGTACCATTAACTTCTTCGATTTTTAGAAGTAATCTGTCTTATCCAGCCTGTGCACATTAGGCTAATTTGCTTTAATTAGTTTTTTTCTCATTTTGTTAATAGGCGTGTTGATGTTACGTTTTTATTTGGGAGGTACAGATGCTAACTTGGCTCATTATGTTGTTGCTATTAACGGGTCAGTATACTTTGTGATAATCTTGGACTTACCCACTTAAATAGCATCCTTCTTCGAAATGTTAGATGATGTAGCTTATTGAACATAAAAACTATATTGCTGTTCTAGTAATAGTGAGCAACTTGAAGTCTTGCTAATTAATTAGTAGTTAAATATGAGAGAACAGCTTTGCTGTTCCTGCTGTGGAAGGCATTTCTGGATGGACATAATAAATAAGATAAATTAATGAACTGATTTCAGAAACAGTCATTTGTGACTCCTCAAAGCAGTCGTGAGAATTACCATGAATCTATACCCGTGTTTTGCATTTAAGCTATAGGAGGCGTTCAAAATAGGAAACTCTTTTATTTCCTATACCTCGCCATGTCTCATGCCACAAATTTGAAAGACATTTATTTAAAGTCGATCTAGTACAATAATGTTATTGTTATTACTAATCTGTAAAATTTTCGAACTGAACTGCTATAAAGAAAACTAATTACATATATGCAAAGAGCAAAACATATAATTAAAAATTTTCCCTGTTGGCTCTCTGAGGACTGAATTTTTATATATATATAAGTAATTTAGAAGGTTCAGCAGAGTCCCCAGATGAAACTCAGAGAACTTAGGAGAAATATTAAGAGTGGGTTTGCTTTTCTTCTCCCTTTGACAAATAGATTTAGCTCCAAGTTTTATGTCTTTATATCATGAAAGGTACTCATTCTATTCACACAATCATCTTCTGTTCTTAGTTTATGTTTCGATTTTTTAATATGTTTATGCTGTCATCATGAAATAAACTATGTAAAACCCTGCAATTGTACAATTGTAAGATTGTAATAAAATCATAGGACCTCCTTAAAATCAAAAGTACATTGTGTTACAGTAAGCAATAAAATAATTATTAGGTTAGTTCACAGTAGTTTCTTTCAGGAAACTTCCCATGTAAAGAGTGCAAGTTGGGTGGTGGAAGAGATAATCAAGGAAGAAGTTAAGAAGTTAACTTAGTTAAGTTATTTATTTATTTATTTATTTATTTCCTTCCTATTCAGAAGGATCTGAAGTTAAGAAGTTCCTATTCTTCAGATCCCTCTGAATAGGAAGGAAATACAATAAGAATTTTGTTAGAACGTAATTATTTTAAATGTCATGTGGTATACATATATTATTTTATTCTCAACATAAAGAAACATATTTCTTCAAGCATATGTCTGTCAACAAAAAGACATGCTCTCTGAATAGTATTACAGAATAGTTTAGAAGCTTCCTGAGAAAACAACTTCTGTCGGTTTTTGTGTTTTTGTTTCTGCTTTGTGTTTTGGTAAACTCAGTTTATACTCTGTGTAGCTTGAATTGTTTTCTTGAGGCAGCCAATAGTTGTATTGATAAGACCTATACATTGAACACTTTCTTGTAACTAAAAGAAATAATTAAGAAATCAAAATCGTAAAAAGGAAAAACTTAATTGCATGCTTCATCCTACGTAACTGTTCATCTCCAAGATTAAAGCGGCTTTCACAGGCAAGAACATCTCACTAACGAAAAACAGAGTAAATAACAGAAACTGGAATAAATTAGGATGTAATGGTCCTTCACAGCCTATCACATAAGCCTTTCAGATACAATTCGAATGTAACAAGTTCTTCTGTATTCCTTTTGTTTCCTTTGTATTATAAAGCGTAGTGATTACTCTTCATCAGGCTTGAATTACTCTTGTTTATATTTAGTTTCTTGTTTCTAAGAAAAATAGAATGAATTACACATCTGCGTTTGTCCCATTTGTACAGTGAACATTCGCTTTAAGTCAGTTGTTCATTAAGAATGGAATGAGTGCTGGAAAAATAGGACCCTGAGAAAATGTATACTTAGAAGCATCTTGGTAACAAAATGCAAGCACAGATACTTTTCATGACAAGTAATTCTCAAAGTGCAACCAGGTTGTATTCCAAAAGGCATTTATATGGGAGTTGGTTGTTTAGGTATACAATTTCCCATAGAAACTACTTTAAATGGTGGTTCTAAGCTTAATTAACCCTGAATATAATTGAATTCTAAAAGTAATCATCTCTGTGTGGGATGGGGGAGGGGGAAGGGTATAGGAGGGAGTTTTCTTCATTGAGCACTTGCTATAAATTAGCCTCTGTGTTGATTGTTTTATACCATTTACAATCCTATGAGATAGATGGCATAATTATGCCCACTTTATAGATGAAGAAATAGTCATCTATTTCAGGATTCAAAGCCAGATCCTTCATCCTTAGCTCAGATATTGCCCAGGTTTTAAAATAAGTAGGATTACAGGAGGAAGCTTCTGTCTCTTCTAGCAGGTCCCAAATGGCTCTGTAGATGAATACAGTGTTTAGTCCCTACGGTGACACCTCACCGACCTTCCTCTCCTCCCTTAAGAGCTCCAGACCCAAAAGTGGGCCCCGTTCTTCCTCAGGCGAGAACTCCATCACCCACAGCAGCTGACCACAGCTGGGTGTTCAGACGAACGCAATGTGCTGGTGGACGAGCACTGTTTATTGAGCACCTACTATATGCCAGCTTCCACTGAAGAAACCACTGTGATGAAAACACAAGATTCCTGCCTTCAAGTTTACCTTCTCCCGTGGGAAGAAAGACACGCACAGAAACAGATAAGCCAATAGTGAGTGGTCAGAGTCATGAAGAAAAGGAAAGGGCGAGGTGACTGGTGGGGTAGGGAGAGTCGCAGGGGAAGGAGGGAATCCACTTTAACTGGTAGAGTTAGGAAAACTTCCCAAAGAGGTGGACTTGAGCTGAGACTGAGTGATGAAGGGAGACATTGTTTAAGACTTGGGGGAGGGGCTTACAAGCAGAACACATCAAGCACAGAGCCTCTGAGAGGCGGAAGAGCTTACCAGTTTTAAGGCAAGAAAAGAGAAAAGCCAGTACAGCTGGAGCAGCGAGTCAAAGGGGGAAAGTGGTGGCAGCCCGGTGGGGATAGGAGCCCTGGTCGCCATAGGAGTGTTTTTAGGGAAGAGATGCTGACTTGATTCGATTCCCTTTTCTTCCCCATCATTCTGTCTGCTGAGTGGAGAATGGACTCTAAGGGAAGGTGGCTCAGAAGGGGGTGGAAAATTCGAAAGTGAGGCTGGGAGACAACTGTGACTTAGGTCAAGGTTATTCCAGTGGTACTTCAGAGAAGTGTTCAGGTTTGGATGTATGTGGGGGAAGAATGAACAGGGACCGGCCATACTTGGAGATGCCTTGGATATAGGGTCAAACATGGCCACCAGATTTTGTAGTCTGAAAAGCAGGTTTCTGGTGGTGGTGTTGACTCAGAGGGAAGACTTGGGGCCGGGCCAGTTCGGACTAGCTCTTCTGAGGACTGGATTTTGGTGGGATAACATACAGTGAATGGATGACTGATGGTCCTGTAAGTCTCCTTTGCAACCAGTAAATTTTGATGCACAGAAATAATTTGTGATAGAATTTTAGCCATTATGGTAGCAAAATAAAAAATATAGCATAAGCATAGATATAGATTTAGGGGAGAGGCTGAGAGTAATGTTAGAGGTGAGTCACACTTGCTGTGTACATCAGCCTTACCATTCAAATTGTTTGCACTTGGTCCCCTTCAAACATCATGAATTGTCCAACGTCTCCATCTGATTTCTAAATAGCCCGTCTTTATTTGTGTCATGTGGAGCAAAGGTGGCAGTGGCTATTAACCTTGATGGGTTATTTTGCAATTCAGACCTTGGTAGGTGAGTTGGAGGCTGCCTGTGCAAGGGGGATGCCTTTCAAGTGAGATGAAAAACGTGGACCACCCAACTGAGGCTGGCGAGTGTGTGCATATGGACGCTTGCTTAATGGCCGTGGAGTGTCATCAAGATGAAGGTTTCTATCTAATCTCATGAGGTTAGCCCTGTCCTCCTGTCCTCACAAGGGGAGCACAGGTGCCTAGGGCTCTCTGTTGAAGATCTCTTTCATTTCATGAAAGGCCACATCAAAATGCCAGGCAGGAGGTAAATGGAATTGATGCGTGTTTGCCAAGAGCATGGAGGTGAAATCAGTGATGGAGCATCTCCCTGAGATATCCACAGCCCAAAGGATGCCTTGCTGGGAATTTGGGCACAGGCTGTGGTAGAAATGTAGCGTGTAATACAGCATTAGTCATGACCTGCAAGTTCCTCAGATTGTTTATCTGTAAAAGAGAAACAGTGAGACTCCCCTAATTCAATAGGAATTCATTTTTAAGACTAGCTAATAAGGAGAAACTAAGGTATTTCAAGTGTACAAAAAAATTAAAGTCAGGGCTTCCCTGGTGGCGCAGCGGTTGAGAGTCCGCCTGCCGATGCAGGGGACACGGGTTCGTGCCTGGGTCCGGGAGGATCCCACATGCCGCGGAGCGGCTGGGCCCGTGAGCCATGGCCGCTGAGCCTGTGTGTCCGGAGGCTGTGCTCCTCAATGGGAGAGGCCGCAACTGTGAGAGGCCCGCGTACCGCAAAAAAAAAAAAAAAAAAAAATTAAAGCCAAACCACTTTTATTGCTGCAAGAATAAGATTTATAGTCTTGCTTAAACAATTATATTAATTTACATAGAAATTCTGCTTTACCTTTTATTTGAAAAGTTACGGAAGATTTCACAGTCTCATCAGGGCAAGAAGATCTGTACAGATTCTCATAGTTAAAGGAATTGGTAGCCAAAGTAATAGACAACTAGTTTCCACCACTTCAGCAGCTCTTCAAGCAGTGTTGCTATTTGCCAGTAAAATTCTTTAAATCACTGAAGTGCTGTGGAATGTACAAGTGGTTTTCTTTTCTCACGAACATCTGATGAGAGTCATTGTCATTTCTAAATGTTTGGCCCTTTTTAAAATCATGCACAGAATGCAAAAGTTTTCGTTAGCTGATGATTGCCTACTGACCCTTGTGTTAATCGGAAGTGATTTGCGCTCTACTGGCAATGACTTTGCCAATGTAAGAGGGGTCACTCTTACCAGTAGTACTTACATTAACGTCACCTGCAGAAGCCAATATTGAACAAACTGAAAGAAAAAGAGTAGGAAGCTCAAAAAAATGAGAAATTAGGCTTTGTTCTCTCCTGTACCTGAATCCATCCCTGACCCCAAGATATTCAAGAGAGAAACATTGTTTCCCCCGTATCGTAGCCAGGCACCAAGACCAAAGCACACCTAAATAGCCTGACTGGACAACCTTCCTCCTGTTTATGATGTGTAATTAGCTGCCTGGTTCCCTACTCAGTAATTCCTCCATTTGCCAAGATTCTGGGAGACCATTTAAGCCAACGCAACTCCACCTCAGATGTGAGACCCATTCCCCCCTCCCCGTGACCTCAGGGGAATCGCTCAAAACTTACCAGGCCCTCGCTCATCATTAACCCACTCTTGTTAGGACTTCCCATCCTAGTTCCAATAACTATTTTTGCCTTCTTTATTGTGCAAAAGCCTTGGGCCCACTAGAGTTATCTAGAAGCAGCATAACATACTACTTAGAATGTAGGCTTTTTAATCAGATTGACTTGGTTAGATTCCCAGCTCCAACAATTACTAGTTCTGTGAGCTTGGGAAAGATACTGAACCTCTCTGAACTTCAGTTTTATTCAAATGTAAAATGGTCACAGTAAACTATCCTTTATCCACTTCTAGAAGAATTAGAACTACTCCGTGGAAAGCAGCTAGCAGACCTCTTGCTCACGGTTAATTGCTAGCTGCTACTTCCGTTCTGTGGACTTGGTTTTCGTTTCCTGAGTCCTTCCCTTTAGCCCAAGATTTTGGGCCCCTGTGACAATTGCCAGGCTTTCCTATAGCGCCAACAGTCCTGCTTCTCATCCTCCTGTCACAGGATAGGCTTGACTTCATAGACTGTTCCGTAGTTCCCTCCTACTGAAAAGAGACTTTGTGAATGCTGAGACGAGCATGAAAAGAAAAAAAGTCAGGGGCTTCCCCGGTGGCGCAGTGGTTGGGAGTCCGCCTGCCGATGCAGGGGACACGGGTTCGTGCCCCGGTCCGGGAAGATCCCACATGCCGCAGAGCGGCTGGGCCCGTGAGCCATGGCCGCTGAGCCTGCGCGTCCGGAGCCTGTGCTCAGCAACGGGAGAGGCCACAGCGGTGAGAGGCCCGCGTACCGCAGAAAAAATAAAGAAAAAAAGTCAGGATTTAAAGGCTAGGGAGGTACTCCAGGGCACGGCAAGTCGTCCTGGAATATCCAATAAGTAGATGGTACAAAGGAACCAGGACAGACGAGCGAAGTTCTGAGGTTGGCCTAACGTATCACCTGCTCTGATTCACTTGCACCATCCACTTCTCGGCTATTGCAAGAGAGAGGCTGCTTTACCGGTGACTCTTCAGGTGACTTTGCAAAGACGAGAAAGAATGTTACACGTACACAAAACTTGTGAAGCAATGAGCACACGGTGCTTCCGTGGAATAGCGTCAGTGACAGAATGTTCCTGAAGTGATACGAGCTTGCATTATTAGCATGTGAAATAACAGCACGGCGTGAGCTGTCACATGTCATACAAAACCTCAGAAGAAGAATGAGGAGAAACCTCCAGTGTTCTTCAGTATAAAAATAGCCTGTATCCCTCTTCAGATTACAAGCCATCCATACGTCTAGATGACAACACAGTCTAAAAGATGTTTTGTTATGACGGAAACGCCAATAGCACAATGCTCTATTCAGGATAGGACATAGGAGGGATTCATTTTCAACCTCAAACTGCGTCCTCCAGTTTGATATAAATTCGTTATGGAAAAGAGCAGCAGTTCATAAACTCCTAGAAACTTTATGCTTATTAAGTATTTAATGAGCTTAACCTTTATGTTAAATATAAAATAATAAGAAACACTGTACCTTACAAAGTGGCAAAACGTTTAATCCTTAGTTAGTTTCATCCATCTGATGGAAATTATCATCTATAAATGTCAGAGATCTTAATTTGGTGAAAACTTAGTCTGTGCTCTGGATTTGGGTTGTCTACCTCACACCAACTGGCTTTATTGTTTCTCTTCAGTCTATTAGGTGGGATTATTTCATTTCCAAAGGCTGTTTTTACACAGGCGGTGTAGCTGTTCAGTGAAATGTAATCCAACTCAGCCCCTTCTGCATCCAGTAAAATCGTCAGTCAGTGCTGGGGGAGCAATCATGGCAATGATGAAATAGCAGTAGTGCTGAAATAAGCAATGGAAAATTCTGCAAAAGCTAAAATTATACCACTGGGACTGCCTCCATCACCACAGCCCTTGTCTGGCCGAAAATCAGTTCTCCCTAAGTCACATTATCAAGTATTTGCTCTTGCTTTGCAGTGTCATTGCCATCAGAAATACTGAGCTTAGTGTGTTATTTATTATGAACCCACAAGGTCTGGGCATCACTGCCTGTTTGGTTGTAGGCCACCCTTAAAATGTTTAAACCAGTGCAAATGTGGCATTAGAAGAAATACATAAGAAGCAATATATTCTAAAAGTCTAAAGTATTTCTTGCTTCATCTAAGAAAATGGGAGTCTACAGTCAACCTGGGAAGAGTAGAAAGGTTATCATTTGCTGGATTGGGGAAAAAAAAGAAAGGAAAATCAGTGAAAACTTAGATTTTTGTTAGAGCTATCTATTAAATCCCAAAGACCACTATCTTGAGTCAGTTAGGGAGAAGTTGAAGGGTGACTGTATAACAAGAAAGCCTAAAATAATAATTTTGAACATGAAAGTTCAAACAAGTTGAAAACAAGAGCAATGTTGGAAATGTTTTGAAGAATTAATTAAAAGTAGTCTGAGGACTGACCAAACCACAGGAAGGTAGTTTTCTGTCTTCCTTCCTTTTTATTTTTTAAAGGAATTCCTGCAATAGAACAAACCAGAAAATCTTATTTGTTCTAAAGCTTCAGAACTACCCTCACCACCACCACCCACCAAGTTATTTGAATTTAAACCTCTGTCTGAAATGTCTCGCTTTCATCCTGTTATATAACCTATTTGTGGCCAAGCAGTTCGGCATTAGGTAGTTCAAATATAAGATGTTTTTCCTAGCTTAATGGGTCTTTGTGTATTTAAATATATATATATATATATATATATTTAAACTATTAAATTGGCTGTACACAGAAGAAACAGAATAACATAGCAAGTATGGGAGGTCTTTTGAAACTATCATTTGTTTTGGCATAAAAAGAAGTGGTCTCTGTTTCTTGCTCTATATATGCCCAGACTCTGAAGGGAAGTGAACTTCTCTGGGCTTCTGTTTTTCCATCCATTACCCAGAAACTGCCTTGGCTTGAATGTAGTGTATCACACCAAGTTACTGCTCAGGAACTAACCAAACAGGATAGCAAACCAAAACTTCCTGCATGAAGGTTGTTTCTTTTAGGAGCTATAATGACTCTTTCAAACCAGTGGAAAACGACAGTAAATTAGAAGTCCCTCAACTACAACTTTTGCCACTTGCCTCTTTTGTAAAAAAGTGTATTCCTCATAGCACTCCCTGTGCACTTAGAGAATCCCGTTGTATGTCTCTGAAGTGCATTGAGTCCCTTAAAAGAATGTTAGCATATATATTGATATTCGTTAAAAATTCAGAGAGAGAAGCAACATGGCAAAATTCAGAGAGGGACAAACAGCCTTTTTGAAAAGACCATTTAGGTGGATTTTATTCTATATGCAAGACCTGGGGTGTTTCTCAAATGAAGGGAAAAAAGAAGCTAGTTAGATCAAGCTGATTGGCTCAATGATTGTAACTTTGTAAATTCCATAGATCATTCAGCACAGAACCCTGAATTAACTCCATATACCAGTAAAGGAACTTTCTGCATGGGCTTTAAATGTCATTAATGTTTTCCCAGATTTCAGTTGAACTTGTCGTCTTGCCTGTCTTGGTTTTGGGCATATTGACATCACTGACCATCCGTAATGGTCCTTGAGTTGAGGCGTTTTGCTCTTCATACCTGTAGGTCACAGGCCACCTGTTCCTCCCGAGGGCCTACCCTCACATCCGTGCTCTTACATGCTTTTCCTTAAAGCAACCAAAACTCGGCTTTACTGTCATCTCCTAACACTCAGCCTTCTTCCCAAAGCTCATATTGGCCTTGACCCTTGACTTTTCCTGTCTTGCGTCCTAGACCATTATATTGAGCCTGACGCCAGTGTCAGTAAGCCATTCTTTTAACATAAACTTTGTCACTGGATCAATTGACATATTATACTTGTTCAAGTGGGATACATTGGTTATTTTTTTAATTGGGTGGCTGCTAGTGTTTTGAATAATAGTTATTTTCAGAAATACAAGTAGGAGAAGCACAGCATGCAGGTAAGTTAAGTACTAACTCTGCCTGGGAGTCAGCGGGTATTCTTTTTTTTTTTTTTTTTTTTTTTGCGGTACGCGGGCCTCTCGCTGTTGTGGCCTCTCCCGTTGCGGAGCACAGGCTCCGGACGCGCAGGCTCAGCGGCCATGGCTCACGGGCCCAGCCGCTCCACGGCATGTGGGATCTTCCCGGACCGGGGCATGAACCCGTTCCCGAACCCGTGTCCCCTGCATCGGCAGGCGGACTCCCAACCACTGCGCCACCAGGGAAGCCCTAGCAGGTATTCTGATGACTAAGTACCCACCTACTTTCTGATAGTCCAGCCTCTCTCTAATTACAAGTATATTTCATGTCCATCTTATCAGGATTCTTAGAAGAGAACACTGTGTGTACAGTAGTGTAAGCAGGTGGGCTACCAACGTTTTCTTGCAGTTTAGAATACTGTGATCTAAGCATACAGCCTGTGCTTCTTCCCAATTCCCCTGAAGTTAGACAACTCCGTATAAAAGTTTGGAAATAAAATTAGACCGAATATATTATACCCATGATGGGACACCAGCTTAAAACTCACTAAACATATATGCGTGTTAGTCATTTTGATAAAATATCTTATAATTAATTATAAGAATACATTTAAAATTAAGTGAAATTTGGTTTTCCCATAATGATTTGATTTTTTAAATTTTTCTTTGGGAGTTGACACACCACTGTTTCGTGCATAATGACATACTGACTTTGTTTTCTTGTTATTTAGTCACTGTATTCTTGAGGTTGACTAGGGCAATTATATCCCACTAAAGTTTATCAGTCACTACATTTGTCAACTGCTCCAACTTTTTATAAAGCAGTGATTAGCTTTACAATCCTACACCTTTTTTTTGGCCATGTGCAATTCTCTTGAAACTACTTCTAACCTTATAGGTATTTGGCTTTGAAAAATATTTCTCAGTGCATATGTTTGCTGTTCCATTGAGCATTTTAAACATAACATGTGGTTTTATTTAGTTAATCCATTTATGAATACTGAAAAAAGAAATCAGACCTTTTAAAACTTAACCTTTTTTCTTATTCTCATTATTTTAAGGCCAGTGGAAAAGTACATTTATTTTTGTAAGTCAACAGATATGAGGAATTTTGGATCTGTAACCATATTGTGGTTGGCGTACGTTAAAAATAAGCTAGTCTTGATCAACAATATAGCTCTTTGTAAAAGTATAATGAAGCATTACTTTTTTCTTCTCTTTAATTTAGAGTCACTGAATTGAATTTCATTCTGGAAAAGACATTCACATTATGCTTAATAGTATCCCTGCATGCATACAAAATACATGCATATACATATATATGTAAATGTCTTAAAAATTGACCATCTGGTCATGGAAATGTGCTTTAGAGAGGTTATCGGAATATGGTTGAAGACCATTTTCATGTATGTTACATACATAATTATGCATATTCCAATACATACAGGATTTTCTAGTTTAGAAATAAATAATTATCAGCTGATGTGTTATAAAAAGTGCTGTAGATGAAAATAAAGTAATGAAAATTTGACTTTTCAAAGAAAAAGATAGTATGGACTGTGTTCCTGGGAAAGGCTTCATATTCAACTCGACATTGAAACGTTCTCTCTCTTATTTTCTGATGCCTCTAGTGGAAAAAATAATATTGTGCTTCATATAGCACGGTATTATATTATACTTTATGAAATGCATACCACTTTTATCATTTTTATTTTATTTCTAGTGTGAAATATTAGAAAATTATAACAGCAACAAAACCTTTTAGTTCATTAAGCAAGTTCCTGTGTCTCATGCTAAGAAGTTGTCTTATCCCGGAATGAACACGTTTAGACCTCATCTGATGTGAAGCCTTAGACGCATTCTACACGATCAGGAGTTATGGGCCTTTTCTCTTGGCTTCTGTCTTCAGCTTCCCTCTAATTTCTCTGCAGCACCTTCCCTAGACACTTTGCAGAATTGCCTTTATATTCAGCCAACATTCTGTATCGAATGTTTACACTCTCAAGAAAACCCTATCTATGCTAGCAGCTACAACTACTACCTATACTTGGATGACTCAAATCCAGACCTCCAGCCCTGGCCTCTCCTTGGGCATCCAGCCCTTGATTCCCACTGCACACTTGAACATGTGCAGTCATATCTCTCTGACGCTCAAAATTGAGTTCAGGATCTTCCCCTCAAACCCTGATGATCTTCCAGTTCTCCCTACCTTGGTGATAGACACACCACACTCACAGTTGCACAACCCAGACATTGGGAGTCATTTTTCATAGCACCCTGTCTCTCGTTCCTCATATCCAGACCCGCTAGATTTTCCCTCATATGTTTCTAAAATCTGTTCACTGCTCTCTATCTCTTGCCATATCCCTGGTCCAAACTCACCTACATCTTGCCTTATTTAGCACCCTAACTTCTTAACCAGGCTCTTCATATCCAACTTTACTACTTTCCAGTCTATTCTCTGTGCTGTGGCAAACCTTAGTTTGATATTCCTGTGTGTAAACTTCTTAATGACTTTCCACGTGCTTTAGAAAAAAGACCAACAGTCTTAACGTAACATACGACATTCTGAATAATCTGGTCCCTGCCTACCTCACCAGCTTCATTCTGAGCCACTTTCCCACTGGCTCCTGTACTTCAATTACTGCTGCATTGTATCTTCCAGAAGGAGCCACAATACTATCTCTAGACTCATGCTGTTCTAGAACCTTCCCGTTTACCATTCTCCATCAAGAGGTGGACTCTATTCACCTTCCCTTTGAACTCAAGCAGGTTGATGACTGCTGCAAACAATAGATTAGGGCACAAGTGATGCTGTGTGACTTTTGATGCCAGGGCATTTTAAAGGAATACAGCTCCCACCTGGCTTCTCTTTTGGGGATTCGTCCTTTGGGAAATGAACCACTAAGTTGTGAGGAAGTCCAAACCTAGCCCATTCAAAGAGACCTCATGGAGAGGCCGAGATAAAGAGCAGCTGAGGCCCTCAGCCAACAGCATATGAATGACCAGCCTTCAGATCATTCCAGTCTCCAGCCTTTAGGTCTGCCAGTTAAGTCCCCAGAGATCGTGGAGCAGAGACCAGCCATCCCCACTGTGCCGTGTCCAAATTCTTGACCCTTAGAATCTGTGACCAGAACCAATGGTTGTTTTATGCCGTTCACTTAATGGGGTGATTTGCTATATGCAGCATTAGATGATCCGAACAATCACCCTGGCCTCTCTCAGTCCCTGGCTCTGAGACACCATCTCCTGTTTTAGCACTTTTCCTCTCCTGAACTTCTCTACACAGATCCTCAGTAACCACTCAATGATTAATGTTTTCTTATCCTTCAGAAATTAGCTCGTATTTCAGCAAAGGGCAATATAGTTATAAAGAATGCATGACCAGAAGCCCACATATCCTGTACCAGAGGAATGGATGGAAAGAACGGTGGAATTGTCTGATTTGCCATGGACATCAGACACATGGCCTCAGGCATCCTGGAAGCTAAATCTTTACTAAAATCTAAGAAAAACAAGAAGGAAATCAACCCATATTTCATGCCCGGTATTATGTGCTGGATAACACTTTTTGGATCATTTTTAAGTTTTTAGTAATTTCTTACCTCCTGGTAAGAAGTTCTTACTCACTTCAGGTCAAGGTTAGAATAACCACTGTCAAAGCATCTACAGCTGTTGTTCTCTCACCACAGTCTGGGGAATATTCTTACAAGGGTGATAAAAAATGGCGGAGCTGCATTAGGTCAGGGAAAACTGAGAATAACTGTGAGGACACACAGGACCACTTGAGACATTTTTTATGAAAGGTCCAGATAGTCTGTTTTATGTTTATGTTTCACTTTCACAGAGTTTCCCATAAGCATGCACAATTTCTTCTGCTAGAGCCGGTAATTCATCAGAGCAGTTTCCCCTTGCACCTTCATTATATTTTAAGCATTCCAGCCTCTCAAATAACCCTCCCACCAATTTACTGGTTCATTATATCCAAGCTCTCTGCTTTTCTTTTTGAATGAATGAATGAATGGTGGGCATGCTAAGAGACAGATGGATGTTCGATTCTGAAATTGCCTCCAAAGACTCTGTCTCAGTCTTGAGCCCAGTACTTTGTCTTATACCAGATTATTGCTGTTATGAAAGCGAAGCTTTGGGGTTTGTTTAGTTTTTATTTCTTTTTTTATTGAGGTATAATTGGCATAGAGCATTATATTAATTTCAGGTGTATGACATCATGATTCGATATTTGTGTGTATTGTGAAATGATCACCTCAATAAATCTAGTTAACATTCATCACCTCATATGGTTACAGATTTTTGTCCTTGTCATGAGACTTTTAAGATCTACTCTCTTAGCAACTTTCAAATGTGCAACATAGTATCATTAACTTCAGTCACAGAGCTATACATTATATCCCCATGACACATGTATTTTATAACTGGAAGTTTATATCATCTTTTGACTCCTTCACCCATTGTGCCCACCTGCCCACCTCCCGCCTCTGGCAGCCACCAATCTGGTCTGTGTATCTCAGAGCTTGGGATTTTGGTTTTTGGATTCTACAGTAAATGAGATCGTATGGCAATTGTCTTTCTCTGTCTGACTTATTTCATTTAGCGTAATGCCTTCAAGGTCCATCCATGTTGTTACAAATGGCAAGATTTCATTCTTTTTTGTGGCTGAGTAATATTCCGTTGTATAAATACACAGCATCCTTTTTTTTCATTAGGAAAACTTTATTGAATGTCTATCCTGTGCCACTTACTTTGGTAGACATTGGACGTATCCCTGTGAGCAAGACGGATGAGTTGATATCATGACAGCTTTTGGGATGGTTCTCTTCACTGCAGAGGAACACCAGTTGGGACAGGGGTGGGTGTTTGCCTCTGTCCCAGATTTTTTCTGTTTCAAGTAACAGAAATCCTACCTCATAGCGCTTACATAACAAAGGAAATGTATATGCTTACATATTCATAAAGGCCAGAGGTAACATTGTGTTCTGGAGAGCCTTGATCCAACAGCCCAACCAACCATATGATCCAGGGTCTGAATTCTTTTTGTCTCTCTATTCTGCCACCTATGGGGTTGGCCTCACCCTAACCCTTCCTCCTCTAGGGGTCCAAAGGGGCTACAGCTGTTCCTGGGGTGTATGCTTCTTCGCTTACATCCAACAAGAAAGAGAGAGCATCCTTGTTCAAGCATTCACACCAAATGCTCTATAATACTCTCTGCCTAAATCAGCCCGTTCATCCATCAGTGGGCACTTAGGTTGTTTCCACATCTTTGCTATTGTAAACAATGCTGCAATGAACATTAGGGTGCATATATTTTTTTGAGTTAGCGTTTCCCTTTCTTCACATAAACACCCAGAAGTGGAAACGCTGGATCATACGGTAGTTCTATTTTTAATTTTTTGAGGGACCTCCATGCTGGTTTCCATAGTGGATGCACCAATTGACATTCCCAGCAACAGGGCACAGGGCTTCCCTTTTCTCCAAACCCTCGTCAACCCTCGTTATCTGTTGTCTCTTTTATGGTAGCCGTTCTGACAAGCGTGAGGTGCTACCTCATTGCGGTTTTGACATGTATTTCACTGATGATGAGTGACACTGAGCATTTTCATGTTATCTATTGGCCATGATCTATACGTCTTCTTTGGAAAAATGGCTATTCAGGTCATCTGCTCATTTTTAAATCAGATTTTTTTTTTTTTTGCCATTGAGTTGTATGAGCTGATTATGTGTTTTGGATATTAACCCCTTATCAGGTTTGCAATTTTTCATTTCTTTTTAAAATTACAGGTAAGGATCCAATTTATGACTGCGATAATAACACTGATTTTTCTCCCTAGTAGGTACGCTAGAGCTTATATTATACAAGCAGATGTGTCCTCCTCCAAACTAGGTTTCTCGGGGGGCCCGTGTTTTCTCAGCCCCATTACCCTGGTTCCGTGTGAGTTGCAGTCGCCATGGAGAGGACCTTCCATTTGCAGAAGAATATTAGTTTCATTACTCTGGGTTCACTGACCACTTTTCCTGTTCCAGCATATTTTTCTTTTCCTACTCATGTCCCTTGTTCCCACTTTACTCTGTGCCTCTCCTTCTCCTCTGATACTGAAGTCAGCAGCTCAGGGACTTGTAGGGACCAGTCTAGAACTGAGGGAAATGCCTCTGGGAAGAAAAGCTATGGCTCGGGGAGAATCTGTTGAATCAGCATCTAAGAATGCCATGGATACAATTAACTGAGCACTCTGAATTTGACCAGGAAAAGTCAAATTTTGCCCAAAATTACATTTTCATTTGAATGAAAGACATAACCTTTCTCTGTGAGTATTCTATATATAATTTTGACAATGTTGGTTACCCTAAAAGTAGTAAAATTGTGAGCTGATATGAAGACACACCAGGCAGCTACCTACTATTAACCTCCCGCTCTATGAAATAGACACAAAGTCAGCAAATATGGGGCCATTTTTGACCCGGGGGAGACATCACTAATCAATCCTAAAACCCTTTCCCACAAAGCCTAGAGCACACTTCACCGTCCTCACCACAGCCATGTCCTCACCTGTCCATCTAAGTTGCCTCAGAAAATAGAATTTACTTGCCATTTCAGAAAGAGAGGGGAGCGCATTTTCTCCAGAAATCTATGATGAAAACTGGGATTTCATGAGGAAAAGAGAATGCCAGCAGGGGAAGAAGGAACCTAGAGATGACCCCAGGGCCCCTCCTAGAGTCTGCTCACTGCAGCACGAGGTTAAATTAGATTGATGAAATTAGTTAATTGTCACGTTGGAAGGCACAGGCAGGCTGATCCTGAGATGAGAAACAAAACAAATAAGTTGCAGCAGGACGGACGGGGCGCCAGGGAAGTGTTCAGCCTCACAGAACCCCAGGCAGCCAGTCCTAATGAGGTGCACTGGGGTGGTCGTCCTAGCAGAAATCTCTGAGCTCCTGAGAGCAGACGCTGGGACCAGAGACCTAGCTCGAAGGGGTCCACCTTTCCAACTGACGTGCAGAGAGATTAACAGAATATATAATTAATGGTAAAGTTCATTAAGCCAATTACACCACTCCTGGCTGTATCTGCTATAAAAGCAAAGTCCAGTATGAGTGGAAATGCACATTCTTACAAATGATCAAAATGAGACTTAGGTTTTTAAATTAAGGGACGCAAGACATACCCCATTTCTCAAAGGGAATTTAAGGGGAATTAAACTGCACTCTACTGTTTCTCTCTACTTCTTCACAACAACCAGTGTTCAGAGCCACCTTTACAGTGTTAGCTTGTGCCGGGTGCTGTCTGGGGTGCTTCTGTGTGAGCCCAGGCCTCCCCTGGGACCACCACGACTGCCCGCACCCTCCTGCAAAGACCATTTAGTTGTTACAGTGGCTGAGGACTCAGCTCTACATAATGGCAGCCAGGTGGTCTTGTAGTCCGTAAACCCCCTTCCCTCTTGTTAGAACCTTCATAGCGGGGGAAAAGAGAAAAGGCACGCTGAAAATTTAGCGTCCTGAACATCTTTGTTTTTCTCCATTTGGACTTCCTCCTAGATTTCATAGAGCGGCAGCGATCACCAAGCACAGTCATTTCTGGTGCAGGTGTTCAGAAACCCCAGAAATTTCATCGTTTTACATTTTTTTAAATTCATAATCTTCCAGTTTTAAGGGGACCATTTTAATCACACTTTGCAGTGTATTAGAGATAAACTTCATTACCTTAGAAACATGGAGTTTGTTCTTTAAAGATCTTGGGAATTTTTAGGCTTGTATCAATGAACCGATTCATAATCTTTATTGATTATTTTGGGAACCTGATATTTTCAGCCCCTTAAAATACCTGAGTGATTAAAGATCCGATCTGACGCCTTAATTTAACGTGGGGTGAGTTGTTCTTTTTCCTGTTTCAGAGACATTTATCCTTCGAAGCAGCATTGGCTGAGGTAAATAAACACTGCAGAAATGTGCTCCATAAAGCAAAATAGTATTATATCCACTTTTCTATTCTTGCTTCTTCGTAACCTTGAATTTCTCCAGTTCTTGGTGTTCTAATCAAGGCACTTGAGGTTGTCTGATCCACAGAAGTTTCCCAGACAGTGAAACTTCTTACCCCATTTATGAAAATAGACTTAATTCTAAATTCTCAAGTAGGAACGCAGTTTGCTTTCACTTCCTTATTAGCATGACCTGTTCTGGGTTTTCGATTTTTTACCTGACACCATGTTTATAAAAGCTGGTTTCACAGCTGCTTTGTCCTCTTCCTCACCGATGTCCCCCATGAAGTTCTTTGAGAAAACCTTGGGCTTCAGCGGGACCTCTGAGTACAGAGTAATTACAGGACTGAGTTGTAACTACAAAATGTGATGACATCCATCCGCCATACTAATGTCTGTAACATTCTCCACAGGCAAAATGTATTTGCTTAACAGAGTATTAAAAATATGTGCTTGGGGCTTCCCTGGTGGCGCAGTGGTTTGAGAGTCCGCCTGCCGATGCAGGGGACACGGGTTCGTGCCCCGGTCCGGGAAGATCCCACATGCCGTGGAACGGCTGGGCCCGTGAGCCATGGCCACTGAGCCTGCGCGTCCAGAGCCTGTGCTCTGCAGCGGGAGAGGCCACAGCAGTGAGAGGCCCGCGTACCGCAAAAAAAAAAAAAAAAAAAAATTATGTGCTTGGGTTCAAAATATACCCATAATATCATTAAATAATCACATCATGAACTAAAAATTACTTCTTTGCCAGTGAACACAGGCCATTAGTATATACAAATCAGATGTGTTCTCTTTGTAATTTCTTGAAATTTGTTATTAGTATACTATTTAGATTTTTTCCAGTGTTGATTAGTTTTACGCACAAAATAATAAAGTGACAATCATTTTTAATATTTTCATACGAATTAACTGACAATACAAACAATTTAAAACATAAAACATAGCATTTGTGATTTGGGCCATTACATTTTTTTCCTAGATTTGATCAAGAATTCATTTTCCAAAAGTCATAAAATCCTCCAAATCACCCCTCATTGTTTGCCTTGTAATTAACACACATTCCAAACGTGGACAAGATGATGCACAAGTTTAGGCCGTCTCTGGATCTTAGACGGAGGCCACAGAGCGGGCTGTGGGCGTAGCTGCCTTTAGCCTCTCAAGGCCAGTCCTGCCCCCCTAGTTATTGCTCCCTTGCCAGTGTTCCCCATGGCTGCCACCCTCATCCAGTCCCCTGACCCCCTGCTGAAGCTCTGTTTCACCCTGCCCCCCCAAAATACAGGTATGAGAAGAGCAAGAAGTTTTGTGGTTCAGGAACATAGGTTGATGGAGAGGTTGGTTGGTTGGTTTGTCTTTGATCTTCTACCACACCCAGTGAAGATTATGCTCGTGTGTATAATGAAATGGACTTTTTCCTGCGTTGAGTTTCACTTAGTCATTAAGATTAGTGTAATAGTGAAAGAGATAATAGCACTGCTTATTCTTATATGCAGTATTTAGCCTGTTCTGCTTTGAAAGGTGAATATGATTGTTGAGAAGATTTCTTCACTATAAACTCTTTATTAATAAGTTTGTGTCAACATTATGATATCCAGATACACACACATGCAACTTATTTGGATATGAACCTAAGAAATGTAGTCCCGTGGGTTAAAATAACGATGCAGGCTTTTTAAGCAGTTTTTTCTTCTAGTTATTGCATGCTTTACATGAGGCCCATATGACAGGAGGGATAGGATCCTATAAATTGTCACAGCATCAATCTGTGTGACAAACTTACATCAGTACCCCAACTGGAACTTGTCATGAGCCCATGAACATGTTCAGAGAGATTGACTAAGGTGATCTTCCCTTGCTCTTTTACAAGCTAAGGGCACACTTTATGATGTATTTGTGATGTCTTCAGAGGAAGAGTAAAGGCAATAGAGATCTTAAAGCTTTTGCTCAAGGTAAGGAGCTTATTATATCAGATGATAATGCAAACCACGAGAAGCTATGGTGAGGCAGGAGAATACATTGCGTATGTGCCTGGAGCTGGAAGTGGTGCTGTGAATGTTTGCAGTTAGGGAACAGCTAATTCTGAGTGAGTAGTTATTTGGTTTGTAACCCCAGATAAACTACTGCTTATTTCTATGCTGGTAATGAATGAGTCTTTTGGTTTTCAATGTTAATTAATTGAGATGGAATCGCTAACTTTCTCCTGGTCTTCTTGTAAGTATACGCAAGGAGAATCCTGAGCCTTTCATTCCCTGTAGCCATCCTCCCTGATTAGCCAATGCCATAATGGCACAAACTTGTATTTCCTTTTTCCTTAACTATTTGCTTAATTCGGAGATGTGCGCTGAATGGAGAAAAACGACGACAACAAAAGAAGTGGCTGAGCTGTCAGCATTTGGCACGTTTGAAATGACTTAAATGGAGGATGTTTTGCTTCAGAGAGTCTCTGTCTAACAGCATTCGCAGGACCTAGGAAAGACAGAATCGTAATCTCAAACGCTGACATTCTTTGACAAGTTACTTTAGTTCCCTGCATCACTCTGACCTTTATGTAATGAGGATAATAATATTTATCTAGCTTAGATGAAATCTTCCATTGCATTTTTCAGAATCCTTCACACTGATAAAGTGGTATTCCCTCTAAGGCTCTGCATGCGTTACAAATGCAAGCCATTTAACAGTTGGGCGCTTCCTATTACATAGATGTATAAACCAAAAAACCCAGAGAAATTGCATTTTACCACAGATTTTGAAATATAATAAGAGCTAATATTTGCTAAACAATCACTTTGCATCAGACATCGTACATCATCTCATTTAATTCTAGAACAATCCTGTGCAGAATTTTCTTCTTATTTTCATGGTAAAAGACTAAGAAATCTTCCCAGGATCATCCGTAGCGTAAGTGGCAGTGTCCAGACCCTTGTACAACACCTGTAACCTCCCAGGATAACGAAAAGCAAACCACGCGGAAGTTGTATCTCATGGACGTACACGTGAAACAAACTCGCGGAAACGCCTGAGTCGGATTCAGTTGCCCTCTTGCCTCAGCTGATTACCTGGTTAATGACAGCGTTGTTATTTCCCTTTGCTGCTCTCAGCATCTGATCCCTTCAGTGGATGTTTGGTGTTTCTCGGCTGCCCAGCGCCCTGGGAGCAACTGCCCCTCCCAGCTTGGAGATCTGCCCTCCCTCTCTCCAGATTTGTGTGGAACTGAAGTAGAAACTGCAAATGCCCTGAGTCATGTAAGCCAGATCCTGCCCGTGTCACTTGGGCTGGTTCCAGTGCCTCTGGCGAAGCTCCCTCTGGTCCAGTGTCCTACGTCAGGGATGAGCTGAGGCGTTGCAGACTAGCTACAGTCCCTCATGTGGACATTTCCACCCTCCCTGTACACATAATGTCTGAACGTCCCTCAGTTTTATTGCCAACACCCCCAAGTCGACTACCCAGATTAGTCTGCACAGTATTTTTCACTGAGTGGTCTTGCCTGTATGTACCAGTCCTGGTATGAAAGGATAAAAACAAAGTAAGACTTTAAACAGACTAGACGTTTTACCTCCAGACCAAAATTGACCTGTAGCCTTGCCCTCATTTCTCTCGGAAATGTTATGGTAGAAAAAAGATTTAGTTGGGTTTTTCTGCTTTGTTGCATGAGACTCAGAGGCCTGAAGGAAGCCAACGAATTGCTCGTTTTTATCGTTGCACGGAGCCAGGAATCTCTGGCCAGCTCCATTTTAGAAGTATCCACCGCTTCCCCTGGCCCTGAAACTCATGACTCGTGAAGCTCTGGGAATATCTTCAATATACTTACTGTGTTTTAAAAGCAGTCATTCAAAGTGGCTATTTGAATTGAATCATGTCACTTCCCAACTTAAAAATCCTCTAGTGCTTTTCCATCCCTTCAGGGATAACAAACACAGTCTTCACAGTGGGCTTCAGGCACGGTGAGATCAGGCTGCCGCCCTCTTCTGCAGCCGTACCTGGTACCACGCCCTCCTCGCCGCTCAGTCCTGCAGCGCGCTGACCGACCGGCAGCCTCGCTTTCCAAACCTTGGCACATCCTTCCCTCTTCCTTCTTCCTCCTCTCTTTCCCACTCCACCTAATACTTCTACTTATTTGTCACGTCCCACTCAGACTCCCACAGGAAAGCTTTAACATACACCCAAGACTGGAATTGACCCTCTGTTGTATTCTTCCATACACCATCATTTATTTTTTCACTAAAAGAACTTTTCAAAAGCAGAAACAGACTCACAGACGTAGGAAACAAATGTATGGTTACCAAAAGGGAGAGGAGGGCTGGGGGAGGGATAAATGAGGAGTGTAGGATTAGCAGGTGCAAACGACTATATATAAAATAGATAAACAACAGGGTCCTACTGTATAGCACAGGGAACTCTACTCAATATCTGATAATAAACTGTAATGGAAAAGAATATTAAAAAGAATACATATATATTCATATACATATGTATATATATAACTGAATCACTTTGCTGTACACCAGAAACGAATACAACATTGTAGATCAACTATACTTCAATTAAAAATAATAATTTTTTTTTTTTTTTTTTTTTTTTTTTTTTGCGGTATGCGGGCCTCTCACTGCTGTGGCCTCTCCCGTTGCGGAGCACAGGCTCCGGATGCGCAGGCTCAGCAGCCATGGCTCACGGGCCCAGCCGCTCCACGGCATGTGGGGTCTTCCCAGACCGGGGCTCGAACCCGCGTCCCCTGCATCGGCAGGCGGATTCTCAACCACTGCGCCACCAGGGAAGCCCCTAAAAATATTTTTTTAAAGATTTGTCAAATTTGTAGTTATAATGCATTTATCCACTGGTGTAATGGTCTTCTAGACTTCTTACTCTGTGAGGGCAAGAGTGGAGCTTGCCTTGTTAGCCACTGTGTCCCTTATCGCCTAGGAATATTCAACTAGACAACAGCTGAACAATGAATATTTGCTGAATAAATAAATGTAAGTGGGAAAATGTAATTTCAAAATGTCAAGAGTAGTCAATCTCTTACTTTCTCCTTTAAATGTTTACTTCTTGAAAAGAACATGTACCATCCTTCTCACCAGAAAAACAAAACAAAACAAAAAAAAAAACGTTCCAAAAGAAAAGAAAGAAAAAAGGAAAGAGGCGTTTACTGAATTGATAAAATCTTGACTCTACAGAAAAATAAACATACTCTAAAAATATAAACTACGAATTCGTATTTTAATAATATGAATAAATGTAAATACGAATATTATTCCCGCTACGGTTTTCTCAATTCATTTTTTACCTTGTATTTCAAAGTCTAGCTTGTTCACAAAGCATTCCGGAGAAGGAAAAAAATTATATCACTTTCTAGCCATTTCTTAAATATCAAACATCATCATAAAATGTCAAAATTTGGGCTCGAAGTCTGAATCGAACATAATTTTAAACACCCTTTAAACATGTGTAACAATAATAACTCTTGTCTCAACAAGCTTAAAACTTTTAATAGCATTTCTGGCCCAAAGTGGATAAGTGGGTAAGGTTTGGCGGGGGGTCGGGGGACCTCGTCCAGCTCTTTTTTTTTTATCTCAAATGTAAAAACCTCTTCCAGCTCTTTTTCTTCTCAAATGTAAAAGCTTGTCCTAAGCAGATGCCTTTTTCACAGTGCAGTCAGCGCCAGGTCTAATTGCTTTCCATGTAAATTAAGAGCATGTACCTTTGTTTAAACAGTAATCTAGGTCAAAATGAGGGGCTGGTTTATTTGTTTTCGCTTATTTGTCGCTTTGAAATGGCTCTGAAAGCACGGCCCAAAAGTTCTTCTTGACGTTCATTTATTTATGAACACAGTCCTCTTCTAAACTTTTCCCCCCTCCTTTCCACTTACCAATAACAGCGATCCATTCCACACGTCATGAAGGCATTTGAAGATACTGGCCAGCTTGGCTGTTTAAAAAGCTTGGGGTTTGGGGCTGCTACTATTTATTTTTAGACCTTTAATGTTTGTTAAAGCCTGATGAATCTGAGAATACATATAGAGGGGAAGTACGGACTCAATAGCTTTTGAGTTTGTCTCAGTTAGAGTTATAATAGGTTTCTCTTTCCCTCCTGGACACAGACACATTTGGGTTTTTTGTCAAAAAAGATATAGACCTACCCTGATATCAGACAAATTTTGAACATAGGTTACGTCACAGTGAGGAGTTTCTGACTGGCCCTTTCTAGCTTATGGTACCACTGACCTTGTGTGTGTGACCGATCGTTGGCCGCCTGTGTGCGGAAAATTCTATCTCAGTGGGCGCTCCCTCAAATCTGGTGAAAAGGCTGTTCATGTGTTTGTGTGTTTGTCTTAGACATTTCCTGACAGCGGAGTATTTTGTGGACAATATGCCACCAAGGAAGCTTATTTTGAAAGATCAAGGAAATGTTTTTCTCATTTATATAATTTGTAGCAGTATAAGATATCATGTCCACCAAAATCCACTGTAATTGTAATGCCTTGGTTGTCGTACTCGTGCCTATGGCGCATTGATGATAAAATAATTTAGAAGCATTCCCGACGCTGTAGAGGTCGTGGAGCTACGTGAGTCTAAATTTTCGGCACTTTCTGTGCCGAAAATTCTTTACACACAATTCTTTGCTGCTCTTGTACTGTTATTTTATTTCCCTGTAAGAGCACATTATAATAATGCACTCACAATTATACATTTCACTTTTTAAATGTGTTGTTGACGACGAAGAAAAAATATTGAAGGTAAACTGGATGGCGGGGGGAGAGCAGCCTTCAAAAGATTAACTATTGGTCAGAAAGAAAACTCAGAGTCAGGATTCTAAGAGTAATATTTTTCCTTCAAAAAGCTGGAACACTTCTTTACAAAGATAAGTAAATAAATAAGGCGGGCATTGTTGTATCTTGTATTTGTTTTGCTTACAAGAAAGTGGATTTCTCAAAAAGTCTGTACTAAATACATCCATCCATCAGGAGTTGAACAGTGCGGGTAGAGGGGAGGAGAGTAAAACTGCGACGCTGTAGCACTTTAAGTAAATCACAAAAGTATAGAACGTTTACTACCTGTTGGGGAAGTGAGGTGGATCTTGACGGTGGTTTGCTCTTGAGATATTTATGCATGTAGTATTTATTGACACTCTGCCTTCTTTCAAAAAGGATTTAAGGCAGCTAAATCTTGACGTAACTAATGTATAAAATGAACTGTCATTTTTATTACTAAAACTGTAAGATGCATATGAAACATTTAAACAGTCTTCACATTATCCTGATTATTTAAAAAATAAATTTATTTATTTTATTTATTTATTTTTGCCTGTGTTGGGTCTTCGTTGTGGCGCGTGGGCTTCTCATTGCGGTGGCTTCTCTTGCTGCGGAGCACGGGCTCTAGGCGCACGGGCTTCAGTAGTTGCAGCACGTGGGCTTCAGTAGCTGTGGCTCGTGGGTTCTAGAGCACAGGCTCAGTAGTTGTGGCGCACGGGCTTCGTTGCCCTGCGGCATGTGGGATCTTCCAGGACCGGGGCTTGAACCCGTGTGCCCTGCATTGGCTGGTGGATTCTTAACCACTGCGCCACCAGGGAAGTCCCTATTATCCTTATATTGATATGAAAAGGAGAGATGTAAAAAGAAAATATATTGGACTTGGATATTTTCAACTTTTTAAATTCAGATAAACTAAGAGCATTGCAAAGATGAGCCATAGAATATTGAGACTTAGTTGGATCATTCATAATATTCGACTGCTCACATCCTTACCATTGGGTAAATATTCAGGTTGGAGGAAGTTGGTTCACGGGCTCCCCACACAGTTTGAATTTTAACGTCATCGTTTGGCAGAAAACACCTTTCAAATACATCTTGTGACATCATGAGACATCCTACAATGACACTTTCCGAAGTCTCATCTATCGCAAGACCTTAAGATTTGTTTCTATCAGAAATAACTCAAAGTGTGTTATTTAAATTGTTTCATTTTGCACGTCGATTTCCAAAGTTTAAATTGCGTTATTTCTGCTTTACATAAAATTGAAAGTGTGGTAACAACAACTCAAATGAGCAGATAGAGCTTGTTATCAAAAATAACAGCAAGATAAATAAATTAGTTTAATGAAGTCGTGACTGAGAAGTATGTAAGTCATGTTATTTTGATCAGCAAAATCAATAGCATACTTTGGTCTCGCTTGCCATTTTAATACTAAAAGGCACCCAGGACACGCAGCAAACTTGAATCTTTGAAACTTTAGAATTTATGAGAACAGGAATTCTGGAACTCACAAGCAGTAGAGTTTGCAGAGCTCTGAAACGTTCTGTTTATTGAACATGAGTGTGACATTTTCTACTGACTAGTACTGTTATCTCACGTCGTAAACCTCACCCAGATCCTTTGTTCTTCAGCTGCATGGGTGTCTCTCACTGTGACTTTTCTCTTGCTTCTGCTGTGGCTATTGACATAGTTCCCAATGAGTCTCCAAGCTGTGGCCACAGTACTCAACATGCAAACGTGACCACATGTCTCCTGCTTGAATCCCTTTGAAGCTTTCCGCTGGCCTCAGAATAACAATGAAAATCCTTAATGCGCCCCACCACGCACTGTCAAGGCTGGCCCCTTCTTGACCACCCAACCTCCTCTGCACCAGCAGAGCCCACGCCCAGGGCCCTGAGCCCCCAGAACTGGTCTCTCTCAGGTCTTCAAGCTCACCATTCTCCCTCCTACCACAGGGCCTCTGGATAAGCTATTCCCTCAGTCTGCGAGATTCTCCACTCCCGTTTCTCAAGCCTCCTCCATTGGGCCCGGGTAAATCCTACCATCTTCCTCAAAGAGCCTTTTCTAGGCCCGTCAGGTCTTTCTGCTGGTGGTCTTGCCCTGCTCACCATTGTGCTGTGTATACAGCTATGTTTGTGTGATAATTTGTTTAATAACTGCCCCCAGCTACATGAGGACAAAGGCTGATTCTGCCTTTGCTCACCTTTATCCGTAAAACCTAAAACAGTGCCTGACACATAAACATGCCCCATCGTATTTGCTGAACAAACCAATATACATGTAACTAAGAAGGTGTTCCAGTCAGCTAGTTTTATCTTCCCATAATGCAAAGACCACTTCCCATAATGCAAAGACCACTTCCCATAATGCAAAGCCCACTTGAATGAATTTTCAAAGTACTGTGTATAGAAGCCACCACTCTTGCTTTTTTCATGTGTTTCTCATATTAAAATGGAAAGTGAGACACCAAAAACATGCTATTAATTTTGCCGATTAGAAAAAAATTACTTAGATATTTCTCAGCCATAACTTTATTGAACTGATTTTTCTAGCTGAGATTCTCTATAACAAGCTCAGTTTGCTTTTTGAAATGGTTTTGACAGTCCACAGACCTGACTGTATTGTTGTCAGCTTATTTCGTGTTAAAACCACCCTCATCGCCTAAAGTGTCTCCTCCTCTTGAATGTTATGTATTTTCATAAAGAATCTTTCTAATATTTATGTGTAATACAAGGCTATAAAAAACAAAATTAAGGAGAACAGGGTTCTGTCTATCTATACTCTGATTCTGTTGAATTGTAAATAATTCAAATCATCTTCATCTCCAAACTTTAAAATACAGCTTTAGATTCTTCTCCAGACTATATTACCAAACGTTTATACCACTTGTATTTTCAAAGTAGGTAATTGCCTGCTATCAGCAGAACTGGGTTTAATAATTTTTCTGCAAGAGTCACCTGCCACCTCGAGAGTGAGACAGTAACTTTCCTTGAATGATGTTATTCCTCTATTTTCATTGGCATATTTAAATTTTGTTGCTGTACATTTTTTTTCCTACGGTGTTAAGCTAATCAATTTTTCTTGACATCTTTATTGGAGTGTAATTGCTCTACAATGTTGTGTTAGTTTCTGCTGTATAACAAAGTGAAGCAGCAATATGTATATATGTATCCCCATATTGCCTCCCTCTTGCATCTCCCTCCCACCCTCCCTATCCCACCCCTCTAGGTGGTCACAAAGCACTGAGCTGACCTCCCTGTGCTATGCGGCTGCTTCCCACTAGCTATCTATTTTACGTTTGGTAGTGTATATATGTCCATGCCACTCTCTCACTTCGTCCCAGCTTACCCTTCCCCCTCCCTGTGTCCTCAAGTCCATACTCTACATCTGTTTCTTTATTCCTGTCCTGCCCTTAAGTTCTTCAGAACCATTTTTTTTTTAATTCCGTATATGTGTGTTAGCATATGGTATTTGTTTTTCTCTTTCTGACTTGCTTCACTCTGTATGACAGACTCTAGGTCCCTCAACCTCACTACAAATAACTCAATTTTGTTTCTTGTTATGGCCGGGTCATATAGTAGTTCTATTTTTATGTTTTTAAGGAACCTCCATACTGTTCTCCATAGAGGCTGTATCAATTTACATTCCCACCAACAGTGCAAGAGGGTTCCCTTTTCTCCACACCCTCTCCAGCATTTGTTGTTCGTAGATGTTTTAATGACAGCCATTCTGACTGGTGTGAAGTGATACCTCATTGTAGTTTTGACTTGCATTTCTCTAATGATCAGTGATGTTGAGCATCCTTTCATGTGTTTGTTGGCCATCTGTATATCTTCTTTGGAGAAATGTCTATTTAGGTCTTCTTCCCGTTTTTGGATTGGGTTGTTTGTTTTTTTGATATTGAGCTTCATGAGCTGTTTGTAAATTTTGGAGATTAATCCTTTGTCAGTGGCTTCATTTGCAAATATTTTCTCCTATTCTGAGGGCTGTATTTTCAGCTTCTTTATATTTTCCTTTGCTGTGCAAAAGCTTTTAAGTTTCACTAGGTCCCATTTGTTTATTTCTGTTTTAGTTTCTTTCATCAGTGCCTATAGTTTTCTTCATACAGGTTCTCTTCTCCTTAGGTAGGTTTATTCCCAGGTATTTTATTCTTTTTGTTGCAGTGGTAAATGGGAGTGTTTCCTTAATTTCTCTTTCAGATTTTTCATCATTAGTGTATAGGAATGCAAGAGACTTCTGTGCATTAATTTTGTATCCTGCTACTTTACCAAATTCATTGATAAGCTCTAGTAGTTTTCTGGTAGCATCTTTAGGATTCTCTATATATAGTACCGTGTCATCTGCAAACAGTGACAGCTTTACTTCTTCTTTTCAGATTTGGATTCCTTTTATTTCTTTATCTTCTCTGATTGCTGTGGCTAAAACTTCCAAAACTATGTTGACTAATAGTGGTGAGAGTGGGCAACCTTGTCTTGTTCCTGATCTTAGAGGAAATGGTTTCAGTTTTTCACCACTAAGAATGATGTTGGCTGTGGGTTTGTCATATATGGCCTTTATTATGTTGAGATAAGTTCCCTCTATGCCTACTTTCTGGAGGGTTTTTATCATAAGTGGGTGTTGAATTTTGTCAAAAGCTTTTTCTGCATCTATTGAGATGATCGTATGGGTGTTCTCCTTCAATTTGTTAATATGCTGTATCACATTGATAGATTTGCGTATATTGAAGAATCCTTGCATTCCTGCGATAAATCCCACTTGATCATGGTGTATGATCCTTTTAATGTGCTGTTGGATTCTGTTTGCTAGTATTTTGTTGAGGATTTTTGCATCTGTGTTCATCAGTGATATTGGCCTGTAGTTTTCTTTCTTTGTGACGTCTTTGTCTGGTTTTGGTATCAGGGTGATGTTGGCCTTGTAGAATGAGTTTGGGAATGTTCCTCCCTCTCCTTTATTTTGGAAGAGCTTGAGCAGGATAGGTGTTAGCTCTTCTCCAAATGTTTGATAGAATTCACCTGTGAAGCCATCGGGCCCTGGGCTTTTGTTTCTTGGGAGATTTTTAATCACAGTCTCAATTTCAGTGCTTGTGATTGGTCTGTTTATATTTTCTGTTTCTTCCTGGTTCATTCTCAGAAGGTTGTGCTTTTCTAAGAATTTCTCCATTTCTTCCAGGTTGTCCATTTTATTGGCCTATAGTTGCTTGTAGTAATCTCTCATGGTCCTTTGTATTTCTGCAGTGTCAGTTGTTACTTCTCCTTTTTCATTTCTAATTCTATTGATTTTAGTCTTCTCCCTTTTTTTCTTGATGAGTCTGAATAATGGTTTATCAATTTAGTTTATCTTCTCAAAGAACCAGCTTTTAGATTTATTGACCTTTGCTCCGGTTTCCTTCATTTCTTTTTCATTTATTTCTGATCTGATCTTTATGATTTCTTTCCCTCTGCTAACTTTGTGTTTGTTTTGTTCTTCTTTCTCTAATTGCTTTAGGTGTAAGGTTAGCTTGTTTATTTGAGATGTTTCTTGTTTCTTGAGGCAGGATTGTATTGCTATAGACTTCCCTCTTAGAACTGCTTTTGCTGCATCCCATAGGTTTTGGGTCGTCGTGTTTTCATTTTCATTTGTTTCTAGGTATTTTTTGATTTCCTCTTTGATTTCTTCAGTGATTTCTTCGTTATTTAGTGGTGCATTGTTTAGCCTCCATGTGTTTGAATTTTTTACAGATTTTTTCCTGTAATTGATATCTAGTCTCATAGCATTGTGGTTGGAAAAGATACTTGATACGATTCCAATTTTCTTAAATTTACCAAGGCTTGATTTGTGACCCAAGATATGATGTATCCTGGAGAATGTTCCATGAGCACTTGCAAAGAAAGTGTATTCTGTTGTTTTTGGATGGAATGTCCTATAAGTATCAATTAAGTCCCTCTTGTTTAATGTATCATTTAAAGCTTGTATTTCCTTATTTATTTTCATTTTGGATGATCTGTCCATTGGTGAAAGTGGGGTGTTCAAGTCCCCTACTATGATTGTGTTACTGTCGATTTCCCCTTTTATGGCTGTTAGCATTTGCTTTATGTATTGAGGTGCTCCTTTGTTGGGTGCATAAATAGTTACAATTGTTATATTTTTTTCTTGGATTGATCCCTTGATCACTATGTAGTGTCCTTCTTTGTCTCTTGTAATACTCTTTATCTTAAAGTCCCTTTTGTCTGATATGAGAATTGCTATTCCAGCTTTCTTTTGATTTCCATTTGCATGGAATATCTTTTTCCATCCCCTCACTTTCAGGCTGTTTGTGTCCCTAGGTCTGAAGTGGGTCTCTTGCAGACAGAATATATACGGGTCCTGTTTTTTGTATCCATTCAGCCAGTCTGTGTCTTTTGGTTGGAGCACTTAATCCATTTACACTTAAGGTAGATATCGATATGTATGTTCCTATTACCATTTTCTTAATTGTTTTGCATTTGTTTTTGTAGGTCTTTTCCTTTTCTTGTGTTTCCTGCCTAGAGAAGTTCCTTTAGAATTTCTTGTAAAGCTGGTTTGGTGGCGCTGAATTCTCTTAGCTTTTGCTTGTCTGTAAAGGTTTTAATTTCTCTGTCAAATCTTAATGAGATGCTTGCTGGATAGAGTAATCTTGGTTGTATGTTTTTCCCTTTCATCACTTTAAATATGTCCTGCCACTCCCTTCTGGCTTGCAGTTTCTGCTGAAAGATCAGTTGTTAACCTTATGGGGATTCCCTTGTATGTTATTTGTTGTTTTTCCCTTGCTGCTTTTAATATTTTTTCTTCATATTTAATTTTGACACTTTGATTAATATGTGTCTTGGCATGTTTCTCCTTGGATTTATCCTATATGGGCCTCTCTGTGCTTCCTGGACTTGATTGACTATTTCCTTTCCCATATTAGGGAAGTTTTCAACTATAATCTCTTCAAATATTTTCTCAGTCCCTTTTTTTTTCTCTTCTTCTGGAACCCCTATAATTTGAATGTTGGTGCATTTAATGTTATCCCAGAGGTCTCTGAAACTGTTCTCAATTCTTTTCATTCTATTTTCTTTATTCTGCTCTGCAGCAGTTATTTCCCCTACTTTATCTTCCAGGTCACTTATCCCTTCTTCTGCCTCAGTTATTCTGCTATTGATTCCTTCTAGAGAATTTTTAATTTCATTTATTGTGTTGTTCATCATTATCTGTTTCCTCTTTAGTTCTTCTGGGTCCTTGTTAAACGTTTCTTGTATTCTCTCCATTCTATTTCCAAGATTTGGGATCCTCTTTACTATCATTACTCTGAATTCTTTTTCAGGTAGACTGCCTGTTTCCTCCTCATTTGTTTGGTCTGGTGGGGTTTTGCCTTGCTCCTTCATCTGCTGTGTGTTTTTCTGTCTTCTCATTTTGCTTATCTTACTGTGTTTGGGGTCTCCTTTTGGCAGGCTGCAGGTTTGTAGTTCCTGTTGTTTTTGGTGTCTGCCCCCAGTGGGTAAGGTTGGTTCCGTGGGTTGTGTAGGCTTCCTGGTGAAGGGGACTGGTGCCTCTGTTCTGGTGGATGAGGCTGGATCTTGTCTTTCTGGTGGGCAGGACCACGTCTGGTGGTATGTTTTGGGGTGTCTGTGGACTTATTATGATTTTAGTTAGCCTCTCTGCTAATGGGTGGGATTGTGTTCCTGTCTTGCTAGTTGTTTGACATGGGGTGTCCTGCAGTGGTGTTTGCTGGTCGTCGAGTGGAGCTGGGTCTTAGTGTTGAGATGGAGATCTCTGGGAGAGCTTTTGCCATTTGATATTATGTGCAGCCAGGAGTTCTGTGGTGGACCAGTGTCCTGAACTTGGCTCTCCCACCTCAGAGGTACAGGCCTGACACAGGGTCGGAGCACCAAGACCCTGTCAGCCACACGGCTCAGAAGAAAAGGGAGGGGAAAAAATGAAAGAAAGAAAAATACATTAAAAAGTTATTAAAAGAAAAAATGAAAGAAAGAAGAGAGCAACCAAACCAACAAACAAATCCTCCAATTATAATAAGTGCTAAAAACTGTACTAAAAAAAAAAAAAGACAGAACCCTAGGGCAAATGGTAAAGGCAAAGCTATACAGACAGACTCACACAAAGAAGGATACACATACACACTCACAAAAGAGAAAAAGCAAAAAATAATATATATCTCTATATAAAAGAAAAAAAGGAGGAAGAGCGCAACCAAATCAATAAACAAATCTACCAGTGATAATAAACTCTAAATACTAAACTAAGGTAAACATAAAATCAGAAACAAATTAGAAGCAGAAAGCAAACCCCCCCACCTCCTTAATTCGGGATGATCCGTTGTCTATTAAGGTATTCCACAGATGCAGGTACATCAGGTTGATTGTGGAGCTTTAATCCGCTGTTCCTGAGGCGGCTGGGAGAGATTTCCCTTTCTCTTCTTTGTTCTCACAGCTCCCGGGGGCTTCGCTCAGACAGGACGGGGTTAAAGGAGCCGCTGATTCGCGGGCTCTGGCTCACTCAGGCCGGGGGAGGGGGGGGGCAGGGAGGGCGGGGCGCGCCTGCGGCGGCAGAGGCCAGCGTGACGTTGCGGCAGAGGCGGGCGTGACGTTGCACCAGCCTGAGGCGCGCCGTGCGTTCTCCCGGGGAAGTTGTCCCTGGATCCCGGGACCCTGGCAGTGGCGGGCTGCACAGCCTCCCCGGAAGGGGTGTGGACAGTGACCTGTGCTCGCACACAGGCTTCTTGGTGGCGGCAGCAGCATCCTTAGCGTCTCGTGCCCGTCTCTGGGGTCCACGGTTTTAGCCGCGGCTCGCGCCCGTCTCTGGAGCTCCTTTAAGCAGCGCTCTGAATCCCCTCTCCTCGCGCACCAGGAAACAAAGAGGGAAGAAAAAGTCTCTTGCCTCTTCGGCAGCTCCAGACTTTTCCCCGGACTCCCTCCCGGCCAGCCGTGGCGCACTAACCCCCTGCAGGCTGTGTTCACGCCGCCAACCCCAGTCCTCTCCCTGCGCTCCGACCGAAGCCCGAACCTCAGCTCCCAGCCCCGCCCGCCCCGGCGGGGGAGCAGACAAGCCTCTCGGGCTGGTGAGTGCCGGTCGGTGCCGATCCTCTGTGCGGGAATCTCCCCGCTTTGCCCTCCGCACCCCTGTGGCTGCGCTCTCCTCCGCGGCCCCGAAGCTCGCACCGCCGCCACCCGCAGTCTCCGCCCGCGAAGGGGCTCCTAGTGTGTGGACACCTTTCCTCCTTCAAGGCTCCCTCCCACTGGTGCAGGTCCCGTCCCTATTCTTTGTCTCTGTTTATTCTTTTTTCTTTTGTCCTACCCAGGTACGTGGGGGGTTTCTTGACTTTTGGGAGGTCTGAGGTCTTCTGCCAGCGTTCAGTAGGTGTTCTGTAGGAGTTGTTCCACGTGCAGATGTATTTCTGGTGTATCTGTGGGGAGGAAGGTGATCTCCGCGTCTTATTCCTCCACCATCTTGAAGGTCTCTTCTCCAAATCAGTCAGTTTATACAGAAAGAATCTGCATCTTATTGTTTTGCTCACTATGCTTTGTTTCGAGATAAAATTGAAACTTGGTGGGGAGTAGAGGATATATTCACTACAGAAAGACACTGAGGATTTACGATCATTTTAATCAGCCTAAAAGATGAAACCTAAGGACAATTATCACTATACTTTCTCTGCTTTACCTGATTTTACATGAGCATTTTCAACAGGTGTTCCCTCCTCCTTCAGTTTGTTTTTCAGGATGGTTGATACGAATTGAAAAGTTAGTTCTAGAAGAATGTGACTGTTTTCATTATGAATCCAATCAATCCAAACATCCCTTGAAAAATGTCCATTTAAAATACCCCACTACCCATGAAGATTCTGTTCCTACTCTTAAAAGCAATGATTGCAGCTGACTAGGAAAAAGCTATTTTAATGTATAAATATTAATAATAATTAGAATTAAACAGCATTTTAAAATATTAGCTAGCACTCTAAGTGCTTACGAATATTAACTCTATCTCGGTAAATGCATGGAAGATTTCGTTTTCTCCCCATTTTAAAGGTGAAGTAATTAAGGCACAGAGAGATTGAGTGTCTCACTCAAGGTTACACAGTCATGGCCGTTCCGTAGCAAAGCTGGGGTTCATCCACAGGAATTGGGTTTCAGAACCTGCCCTTTCAGAATCTTACACATGTGACTAGGACAAGTAACACCAAACGTAACAACCCTAATGGTGCTGTGAGATCGTGGAGGGTTAGTGTCAGAGCCAGAGGCCCAAGCCCAGCCTGGGCCTTCCCTCAACCTGAAACATAGGTGCTGTAGCGGGGCTCACCCATCAGCAATTACATATGGAAAGAGCCACAGAGTCTAGCGTTCAAGACCAAAGCAGAGCTATGAACTTCTTGAGTATCTGTGAGAAACTGCAGTACACATTTTAAAAGATGAAATTCAAATCCAACTTTCGAGGAACCCTGGAACACTTCCTCCAAACCTTGGGTTTCCAGGAGCCATTCCAAGTCCCCTGGTCCCTTCAGTAGCTCAGCTGGTAGAGCAGAGGATTGTAGTTGAAATCCCTGGTACTACAGAGCCAGAGCCTTTACTTCACTGCTCGTTTGCTCTCCAGTGCACAGTGGCTCCCACACAGAGTCCATGAGATGTTAGAATCCTGTTTTCTTGGTCAAAAGATGATTTTATTTTATTTTTTCTTTCAATAAAGGAATACTGATCTGTGGGCATAGATCACCACATACGAGAGTTGAATTACTTTTCTCTGCTCAAGAAACCATTTCCAATTTCAGGATGCCTCATCACTCCCCCCTCCCCCTTGATATTTTGTAGAAATCTCCCTTCATGTGGACTCATCTGTAGCCGTTATTGGCTGTGCAACAGTAGCACTGTGGCCGGGCGGCATCCTTAGACCCCCAGCACTCAGCCTGAAGGAGCACGAGGTTTTTACTGAATCACTATATTGTACACCTGACACTACTATAATAGTGCATGTTAATTCTAACTCAATAAAAAATGAAAATACAGAGGACATATATATTGTATCTGTGTCATATATCAAGTACCCACTGTGTGCAAAGATCAGATGAATTCATGTGAGAGAGAAGACAAGCACGAATGAAGCCATATATATATAGAGAGAGAAAGGTCTACCCATACGAATATACACGTATTACACAGAGAGATAGTGCGCCTAGGATTGATGAATGTGGCTGACATGATTATGGTTAGAAAAAGTACTAGGAAGTAACCTCACCTCCTCCACAAACTCTTGATCTAAGAGCCACTTACTTCTCTCTCTGATGCCTAGCACAGAGCTTAGAGGAAAGAAAGTTCTCAGTAAGTATCTGTTTAATAAATAAATAAGTGAGGAATTAGAGGAAGGAAGCGAGGGAGGGAGGGAAGGAGGGAAAGGGCTTCGTCAACCAATTGAAACATCCAGCCCCGTCTCCAAAATCACCCATTCCTTGACTCTTGTACATCTCCTTGACTAACCAGTTTTTGGCCAACCCAAGATCCCCAACCTTGGTTAGCTTCACCTTTCATTTTCTTAGCTGGAGACTCATGAAGAGTTTCTTGAGAAAATCATGAGAAAATCATGAGAATCCAGGATAAACCTATCCTGCTCAGTCTCACTGGATCCCTACCCGACCTTGTGTGTTCGTTGACGTTTAACACCTAATCGTGTTGCCCAAGCATCCTCTCCAGTCACTTTCATGTTTCACAGTTTCTCAAGTCATCAGCTCCACCCATGTCCCTCTCAAATGACTTTCTCCTTCCTGCCTCAAAAAATGGCATCTCTCCTCCTTTACAGCCAAACCTCCCACCTACCCTTGACTTTAATTACCCTCCTCTCCTCAGTGGTCTCTACCTCTGTTGCAGTCACATGCTCAAGCTGACTCATCCGTAAGTTACCAAAAGCAAAATGACCACCAAGAAGACATTTTCCTCAACTCTGTCGTACTTTTTCTTTCCCTCTTCTTGTCGTGATCCAGATTTCCTCCTCCTGTAAGTCAGCTTTTATACCCTCTATGTGACCACAATATCTGTCTCAGAAGACACAAATGTTTTCCAAAATCAAATCTATGATTTTCAGACAGTTGTCGTCCTTTCAAATCTACCAGTAGCGTTTAACACTGTGGTGCCTGAAAAAAAAAAGAAGCACAACGTAAAAGCTGAGAATTATGTTGATTCAGTGGACTTGCTGAGGACTTAGGTCCGGGAGACAGCCTCTCAGATAGCCCTGAGGGACTGCTCCAAAGAGGTGAGCAAGGAGCCAGTTGGACGTGGCTGCAGAGTCTGATAGCTTGATGGCCAGAGCATCCTTTGTTTACTCATGTGGCAGGTGGCATTCTTCCTCCACAACTGTTTACCAATTAGCTCTTCACAAAACACTCCACGGCCTCCAGTGTGACTCCTTGACCAGATTCTTGTCCTCTGTCTCCTTTCCTGACTCTTCCTTCCCCGACACTGTACGTAGATATTTCCTCAAGAGTAGACCAGCTTCTCTGCATCTCTTGGAGAATGACATCCATTCCATGACTCCTCACACTGCAACTCAACACTTTCAGCGAATGTATTAACTAGATATTGATGTGGCCCCTTGAAAACAAATACAACGGCTTTCTGAAAAACGAGCTCTTTCTCTTCACTTCCCTTTTTCTAATAATTACGTCAGTTATCTCTTAGTCAACAATGTTCAAAACCTAAAAGTAATTTCTGACCTATCTTATATCCTCCCTGTATTTTTGTTTCTTTGTTGTTATTTTCATTTTTTGTTTCTTGGTATAGTTGAGAAAGAAGGAAAGGGAGGAACAGAGAGAATAAGACTCATTGTTTGACACTTGGAAGTTATTCCAAAGGACGATGATGCTAAAATGAAAACTAAATGTTAAAACTCAAGGAATGGATTCATTTTAGCTGTGATTGCTGTTTAAAATGACTAAGTAAAATGCAAAAACGAGGAACACATGCATTTTTTCCCTTCAACAGAACCAGAAACAAGTATTTGTAAATTCACACAGTAGTAAACATAGTCTTGGGCTCTGGGAATGCAGTGTGGCCTAAAGTTTGTCCTACCCTTAATCTAATTATCATCATGTATAATCGGAATTAGCAACAGGGACTGAGTGGGAGGGGCTTTAAACAAGACAAAAAGGTGGCAGGTCTTAGATAAATTCACAAACATTTCACTTTTCGCAAAGATAAATCATATAAATTTCTTGCTTTTACTACTAGAAGAAAAAAGCAAAAAGGCTCTAGATGGACTCATGAAATAAAGTTTAGCTTAACACACTGCTACGGTAGACTTTTTATGATTATTAAGAATTTTTTTCCATTCATGAATGTGGAGATTGGGATTGACATATATACACTAATATGTATAAAATAAGTAACTAATAAGAACCTGCTGTATAAAAAATAAATAAATAAAATTCAAAAAAAAAGAATTGTTCCATTTGTTTTAAGTCAGCAGTAATCTCTCGTTACCATGCATCTCAGCTTTTTAAGAGCTTCAGAACTGAAATTATGCATATAAAACATCAGATCAAGCTTTCTTCCAGTTTATATATTTCACTTATTTTGTTTTAGATTTTTCCTACTCTTCTGAGACAAAGTGATTTCGAATTTCTGTGCAAGCAAGAAAACTCAAGGCGTCTTTAAAGAAGAAGAGAAGGTAAGTCCCGGGGACAAAAATGTCTCCAGACCTACCAGATAAGACAAAAAAGTCTTCTTAAAATACACAACTTGTTTGTCTTGACAAAATACGACCCTTGCGCTAAGCTGCAGTGTACCTGGTAGCTCATTACTAATGCTGTTAACCTCTGTGAATTAGCTGTAGGTAAATGATTCCAAAAAGTGTGATTAAGCTGATTTCCTTATTCTTTCTGATAATATGAAAGCAATAGCATTTCTACAGCTTTTTTATTTCTGAAAAATTAGCTGAATGAGAACATCCTAAAATATGGAATCTCTGCTTTGTAACTAGAGAGAATTTTCCACTAGGACGGAGTAGACCAAACAATGGATTATAGAGCCTGTGTGTTTCCCCACTTTGTAAGTGATTTGTTTGGAAGCTCTTTTCTTCCCAGGGAGTCTTAATCCTTTCTAAGCAGCACTTACATGGCAACCTTAGAGACTTGAACTTGTACCTGGTTATTTTTGTTCTCTCCTTGATATAGCTCAGTGCGTTTTCTCAATGGTAACCATGGTCTAGTAATTTAAAGCTTTTGAACCTTGGGAACAGATTCATTTCAAACCTTATTCTGGCGGGTTTCCTCAAAATGAAAAGCGTTTTCTACTAGAAAAAGCCATGAAAGAATTTACAACAGAAAACCTGGTAAGTGTCCTGCCCAGGATGCGTATGTACAGTGGTTCGCCTAGAAGATCCAGCTTCCTAGAGTAAATCATTCAGAAAGTGCCGGACTCTTTGGCTTAATGGGTTGAATTCTTTGAGTTCTTTGACTTTGCGTGATCGATGGCTTGTTTCTTCTTTTAATACATAATTCAGTAAAATTTTCCCTTGGAGAAAGGGTTTTCTAGATTGTGAAATAATTACGAAATACAAATGTGTAAGAATGACAACATTTTTACGTCAGAAAAATTGAGTTACTAGTACATATTTCTTTCTGATGCTGTTCGTTCAAAGACAATATACTGTTCCTTTTTCAGATGAAAAATAAATCATTGCAGAAGTTTAGAGGTTAAGTACCCACATCTTGAGTCTATGACAATAGCTACGGTCGTGTTGCTGATATAATTTTCTATTCAGGTTACTAGATTTGAATTAACTGTATATCCAAAATAAGTAATCTTTTATTTTTTTTCCTCCTTTGAAGTTGACATAAATTTATACTTGCAGAAGAGTTTTTTTGCTTTTCAGCTTAGAGAAGGGCAAAGAGAAAATAGAAGGGATTTTTTTAACAATACAGTTGTGGTGTAATTGCTACACACAATGGTAGCAACCACTGTTGTTTTCTTTCAATATTCTTTCCCGGCACTTATGTTTTTACTTTTCAGGTAAGCATGTCTCAGAGAAAAGCAATAGGAGAATCCTTTAATAAAGTTCTTGCAGACACACACGCACATCCTTACATGCTCAGTAATTAACCAAAACTAAAATGAAGCTCTGGTGTGAGTGGTGTTATGTGCCACCTCCTGCATGCAGGGTAAGATTCTTCTGTTAAGATAAAACAGTTAATACAAAATAGACTTATAATTTACCATCTATATTTTCCTCAGTAGCTGTTAAGATTCTTTCTAAGAATTTTAGCATTATATTTTGCACACAGTCCATGGAAACAAAGACCCTGGGAATGTATGTGCAATATAGATAGATGATAGATAGATAGATAGATAGATAGATATCTTAGATAAGAAGTGATTTACCCAAGTTGCTTTGCTGATACTTTCCTCAAATTCTCCTCCTGACTTTTCATTCAAATGTGAATCATGACGAAGGCTGTGAAAAACCTACCCATATAGTTTGATAATAGACTTCAAATAAATTACATTTTTAGGATAGATTGTCACTGAAGTATTCTGGAATTAGGTGTGTAGCTCTTCTTATTATGAATGGGAGCTACGCACCTAATTTCAAACACCGTAACCTGAAATGTAATCACCTATGTTTTCTCCTATAAAAAGATAACGCGATATTCAGTGCAAAAGCAGTACTTGGTTCTCTGAAATCCATTGTTGATGAGATTCCTTCGGATCTCCAGCATTTCACCCTAGCAAAAGCTCTTCCTATAAATGCCGTGATCATAAAACATGTCGACCTCCCCTTGTTTTCTAAGTACCCTCTCTTCAAACCCTTCTCTTGTCAGTTCATGAAAAGCACTCTTCCCATACCCGGAGGTTCTCGACAACAAGCATCTAGTCTTTAATAGCTAACATATAAACTCAAATGCTTTAGTGCTCCTCTGAGATTCACATTGAATGATAACTTTTCATATGAGACAGTTGCTGCTATGTAGGTAGGCTGCTGCCTTAAAAACTCACATATAAGCATATATCTTGGTGAAGAAACAAAAGGTTACCTTCCACATACCCCCAAACTCTTCCTAAATCAGGCAAATCAACTGCCTGTTTTCTAGCCTGGGAAAGACACCCAAACCAAAACAAAACAAAACAATGCTAAAAGAGTCTTTCCAAACTCTATTCTCCAGGAAGATTTCAGAGTTTGCCTGTTATGATTTAGAGGTGATGTTGTGAATACGCTTTAGGGTATAGGCTTTAGGTAATATTTTTCAGTGTGATTGTAAACGTACTTTAAATGTCCTAAGGTTCGCCAGATATTTTTAACTAAGCCCAACAAAGATGCCGAAACATTTCCTCAATTAAAAAAAAATGACAAAATGATGTTTTGCAAAAAATTGCACCTGGAACTAAATATCACACAATTTCCATGCACAGAATCTTGCTGTTGTTTAAAAGTTGGTAGGAAGAATGGAAAACACGTAGAATGTGGTCCATTTTAGAAGTGGAGATGAGGAATATCGTAAATAATGGAAATCCTCAGATAAGCCAGAGCTTCTCATTTTTAGCCAGTAAGCCCCACCCTTTCCCAGGGCTTTATAAAATTGAACTCAAAATTATAAAACCTTTGATTGTATATTTTTTTTTTCCCTTCGATCAACATTGGTCAAAAGAGAAAGAGAAAAGCAAAGAACCCAATAATACTCAAACTGAATATTCCCTCCCTGCCTTGACTGGGATGGGGCACCGATTATATCACTATTTGGTGGGTAATCAAAGAATTCAACGGAATGAAAGAAACAGCATAAATTAACAATATGTCAAAAAAAATCATAAGCCATTCCGACGATTATAAGTATCTCTGTGTTTGTTGGCGTGCGGAACAAAAGTCAGAATGCTGACTCCAGGTTTTACTTTTCATCTGGACGCTTCGGTGTTTTGCAGACACAGCATTTGGTGCAAGGGAAATGTTAGAGTTTAAAATTTGTGAGATACTGTGGTAATTTTTCACTGTGCTTCTTGGTCCCTTCCTCCTGGGTAAGAAGGATTATCCTGGAGCCTGGCCCCAGCAGTGTGGCTCAAGGAGTCCTGCTTGGCCTGAGACTTGGGAAAGAATGTCTGAGCTTTCTGAAGATGCCAGTCTGATTTCACAATTTGGGGAAGTCTGTACCCAAGGGAGCATTCAGCCTGACTGAGTGCTTTGACTGTTCGTGTTTGCATGTGACTTTACAGGAGGGGTTCGCCAAGTACAGTGCCCATGTCTGTATTCTGTCATTGAGCCAGTGTGACCCTCAGCCTCAATTAAAAAAAAAAAATTTTGAAGGGGCATAAACAGATTTTCCTGTTAAAATATATAACCTATGGGGGAATAGGAACAAAGGACAAGGTGGTTACAAAAAATTTCCTTTTATTAGGTCACTGCTTTTTTTAAATCGTGAATTAAAATTGAACAGTAATTTACTCTATATTAGGAAGTTAGAGAATGAGCAAAATGGATTTGTTAGGGCTGTCCCAGGGCTAGTGAAGAAATGGCAGAAATAACTAATTAATGAAGAAGAGGCATTGGCACTCACATGCTAAGAAGCACCACTCGTAATTTGATTATTTCAGTTTTGTCTTATATCAGCTATAAAGCATTGCTCTCACTAAGTTAAGGTTGGTAGATATTCCAAGGCCCCTAAAAAACCACAGCGTCGTTATTCTGGGACCTGGATAGGGGCCATACTGTAAACTGATGTGACAAATTGCTTTCTGCACAAGTGCGTGGCTTGGTCATTGGTCATGAGTTGCCATTTGCATGGATTTGCACAGACGGAAAACTGGGTGCTTGAAGAACACCATGGGGTGGGTGTACCCATGCTGAGACATGTCCGCCAGCCCCAAGGGGCTTCTTCATGTCCTAATGTCTTCTGCCACCAAAGCCCTGGCCCCATGGGATTCTGAGCGTCCTCTGTCTTACGCCGAGAGCCAAGGCTGTGGAAATGCGTGGCCGGGAATAAAGTGATACCCCTCAGACGCTTCCCATCAGCTGAGACCAGACCACTCGCTTCACAGCTTGTGGCCCAGCCCACAGGGAACCATGTAGGAAACCAGTCTTTAAAACACTATCAACAGAGAACAAGTAGGACGGAGGCCAGGCAAGATGACGAAAAGGCAGAGGAACAAATCTTCTGTTTATTAACTCAGGAATCAGAAAATATCTCCTCAGGGATTATATGGACAGTGTTTTGCTAATAGGTGGTACCAGTTCGCCTTCAGTTTTCCAATCAGTAAAAATAAACAAATAAATGCAATGCTACGGCAGATGTTGTTCGATGTAATGATGGTAGCGTGGCAATACTGTCTATTATTCTTGAACACTTCGCGTAAAACCTCATTGCCTTAAAAACTTGGCAATGGTAATTCACTTCTCAGTTTCTTAATCTGTAAAATGGGAATGATAAACCTCCCTACTGTCCTTTTATGAAGAGAAAATGTGGTTAATATACCAAGGTTCCTATATATATAATGCTCAATAAACTATAACTATTATTATTGAAGGTAGTTATTTTACAAGAGCTCGACGTTCTACAACAGGTCTCTATTTTGAACTTCCTTTTCTAAGACCCATTAGGTAAGCGACAGAGTGCAGATATTTTCAACCTCCTTATATTTTATCATATTTATAAGATATTTATTGACAGAGAAGGGATGAAATTTAAACTTGATGAGTAGAAGAAGGAATAGAAACAGGCAATGCCGAGAATTTCTTTTTAGTGGCTCAGCCACAACTCAAGCAGGCCCCGTTCCACCTCTCGGATCAGACCGCGATGGGAAGATTTAGGGAGGTGCAATGAACGTTGAAGGCTTTACCTCTAGGAAATGTAGCCAATTGCCTGTGTTCTCTGCAAGCCATCTTTCTTGTTAGCTTCCGAATGGAAGACTCTGCTTTATGGAAGATTACCAGAAGTAAATAAGCCTGACAAATAGGAGGGTTAGAATGGCTAGCAAAAAACCTAAACTTCCATGGCTCGCTCCAGAGAACTCCAGTACAGAAAGGGCAGACATCAATCTATTTGCTTCTCTGTCCCCGGCCCTGGCCAAATACTCTGTGTCAAGTACATAGTGAAAGTTCCCGAAGTATGTGCTGAATGCGTGAATAAATGAACCATTTTCCTGGGAAATAATATGCTAGGTGGTCTTTGTTCTAGGAGCTCAGAGATGGCTTCTAATAATCACAGCAGACATTGCCAACCCTGTGTGGAGGCGGCCACTCAGCGTTCTTTGGCTTTGAGCATCTTGGATTTCGGCATCACAGCAGTGCTTCTTCCCCTCACCTTTCTGCTGTGTATATCTCCAGCCTGAGCCTAATTAGAAGAAAGGTGCTTTGAGATCTTTTGATAAACATTCTTTACAACTGTGAAGTTGTTTATGATGTTTAGCTAATGCATTTCTTATTTTGTGAGCCTGACCGTATAAGAAATGTCATAGCAAATGCAGCCAGCAGTGGCCCCGAGGAATATTCTATATGAGATTGTGGTTACCACTCAGATATTACCTAAATAAGCTTCTTCAAATTCCCTTATAATTCACCAAAAGTTTCTCATATAAGAATTTATTTAATCACTTTGAATGTTATAAGCTAAAAGTAACTTCTCATAGATATCCCCCCAATTTTAGCAAAGTATTTTATTGTACAAATTTACATACTGTGGAGTTCAAATGATCATGGCTATTAAACTGTGATAAAATATGATTGTCTAGAAAGGGATTGTTACCTAATAACAAAGTATTTTTAATTAGTAAATATTACAGGTTTAGGTGAATATCAAAGTACAGTACTGATGTCATAGATTTCTACCTACTTCTATATCTTTCCTTCTTTTTGCTCATTCCCTTGAGAATAGTATTTCCTTAGTTCCAGATTTTGCTGTTTGATGTTTGCTTTATCCAAATACATAGGTTCACCAGATAATCACCGTCCTTGTTGATTTGTAACATCTAAATGATGCTAATAGTGACGAATTGTTTCACTACAGCAATTTTCTAGAAGAGTCAAATGCCAAAAAAAAAAAAAAATCTGACTTGTGAACATAATAAAACTCAGTTGAATTAACAAAGGTGACTTCAGTTGAATAGCACGTTCAGGGTAAAAGATATTTTTTGTGCCTCTATAAAGGGAACTTTCTCTTTTCACACGTATGTCATTTAAGCGCTGAAAAAAATCCCTCTCAGACACTGTTTATTGAAAAAAATTTCATGAGCGCCAATCTCACTTTTGCAGCAGTGCAGCAGCCTACCTTTCTAAAAGGGGAGCGGGTGATGCTTTTGAAAATACTGCCTGCATGTTGCAACACATTTATTTAAAAATACTGTTTCTATTACCCTTGAACACTTTGTGTAAAACCTCATCGTAAACGGTGTTGTCACCAGGAATGGTAAGTTGTTTTCATGCAAGAACTTCAAACCCTCCTCTGATGTGGTCAGTTAGGGGAGCTTTTTGTAACTCCTTAGGACCAACTGAGGGGACGTTTTGCTGTGATTTTTTTTTCTAGTTGGGTTCTCATTCCTCCTGACCTACTTAGCATGGGGGAGTCAGCCATCGTCTCTCCCAGTTCCCCAAGGAGACATCGACAGTTCTGTGTGCGCGTAGTTAAAAGTGCAGCTACAGACCCACGCGTCACCCACTCTCTCTGTTCAGTTACTTACCATTGACACACTTGGCGAACAAAAGTTCCCTGGTGCGCGTGTGATCTTAGACTAGGTTTGGACAAAGTGCGATCGCCCTTTATCCAAAGAACGAGGTGTGCAGAGAGAAGCCTGGATGAGTGCTCCCTCTGCTGTGTCACATTTTGACCTGGAGCCCGACCTTAGTAGAGTCTGTGGCCAGCTGGAAGAGTTCCTTTCCTCTGGCCTGGAAAGGGCCCGCGGGAGGTGGGCGGAGACAGCGCTTTGGCTCTTCTCCTCCGCAGAGTGCTCAGCGAGCCGGTGTTTCTGGGAATCGCCTCCCACGTCCTCCGCCCCGACTCAAACGCCGCCCGTTAGATCCAGCCGGGAAGCTCAGCGCGCAGAGTGAGCGTATGACGTGTCCCACGTACGTGAGCCATTTCCCTGTTCTTGATGGATTTTTAAGGTCACAATTATATTAATTGCCGAATCTCAAAATCAAGATAAAGTGGCCCTCAAAGAGGGATCTGATGACTACTGAAGAGGGAAAAGGAACATCTAAGAAGGATTTGGGTGTCAGTAAGAGGCGACTGCATCTTAGTTTAGATGGTATTTATCTCTACTGTGCACATGAGCTCCGTGAGTGTATAGAAATATCCCTGGGGGAGTAGAGAGTGTAGCTCAGGGAACAATGAAGAGCGTGGTTTTGGTCCTTTCAGACTAAAAGTGTTAGAACTCAGACATTGGAGAGTGTGTGTGTTTGGTTTTTTAACTGAACTACAGTTGATTTGCAATGCTATGTTAATTTCTGCTGTACAGCAAGTGATTCAGTTGTACATGTATATATTCTTTTTCATATTCTTTTCCATTATGGTTTATCACGGGATCTTGAATATAGTTCCCTGTACTATACAGTAGGACCTTGTTGTTTATCCATCCTAGTTCGCATCTGCTAATCCCAGACTCCCAGTCCTTCCCTCGCCCACCTCAGAGTGCAGGTTTTGTCTGGCCTGCATTGGAGAAAATTGGCTTAGAGGAGAAATTGAGTCCCGCAAAGGCCAGGGCACACCCTTAAAAACATGTTGATTTACTGTCATGTGCTGGGTCCTTGGGAGGGATACAGAAAATGCGTCAAACATGTATCTGACCTGCACAGAGCTCTGAGTCTGCTGAGGGAAATAGTCATAAGAAAACACATCAAATAAAGTGACGCATGACGCAGCAGAGGTCCCCATGACGTGACGCGGGAATTAAGAGGAAAGGGGAAATTAGTGCAGGCTTTCTTAAACACAGTTCTCCTGTTGAAAGCATTTGCCACAGGGATGTTCCATCCGTCTCCAGAGATGACCTTCAGCCACTGGAGGTTGGCAGAGGGACATGGCTGGTGGGGACATAAAATGCCCGTATTCTGTTGTGGGCTTAGTTCATGTCTGCTCTTGGCAGGCCAATTGGCGTAACAGAGAGAAGTACTTTTGAGGCCCATGGGGCCAGAGCTGAACGCAAATGAAGCACTTCTCTGTTCTTAAAAAGCAACATTTATTCACTTAACAAGTGTTTCCTAAGTGCCTACTTCTGAGTATGGCAAACAAATGTGCTATTTTCTGGACACATGATTTACAGTTATAGTAAAGGCCAACCTGAATAGTACAATTAGATCGTTTAAGATTTTAAAGTTTAAATACTTTGAGTGCCTAAGATCACTGGAATAATTTAGTTGCCTCATCAGAAAGTCATGTCAGAGGTAAAGCACTAAGGGTTTTCCTAAAGTGTTGTGCCTATTCATTTGCTTAGGGCAGTGGTCCCAAGAGGGGACAGTTTTGCCCCTCTGGAGACATTTGGGTGTAATTTCAGGAGACGTTTTTTGGGTGTCACAGCTTGGGGACGGGGTGCCATTGGCATCCAGTGGGTAGAGGCCAGGGATGCCGCAAAAGATCTTCCGATGCACAGGACGGCTACACACAGTCAAGAATTATCCAGCCTAAAATGTCAATACCACCAAGGCTGGGAAACTTTTTGACTTACTTCCTCCTCGAGTCACTACTCGTGAGCCCCAGAAGCAATGAAGGTTCTGCATGAGAGGCCTGATACGAAGGAACAGACACCCCGGCTAGACAGTCAGAGAACTTGGCTAGATAGCGATCGTGTCATCGGAAGCAAGAGAAAATTGTCCAAAAGTTGGAGCGGAGAAGGAGGAGATAAGCCCGAATGCAGACTTCACTGGGCGAGAAGTAAGCGAACTGGGATCCTCGTCAACAGGCTGGAAACGGGCTTCCAGACGCCAGTGACCAACGTGAGAGCTACAGTAAGAGGCATCACCTCTCAAGGGCCAGCTGTGCTGTTGGTGGCTTGCCGCCCATTGCTGCCTGTTCATTTGCATCAAGGACTTAGCTTTTCTTCTTCTTTTCGAAACTGCCAACCTGGCTTCTTTGCCCCTCTGTGATTTCATTCAGACCTTCACCTCAGAGCCCGTGCCCTGAGGTCCCCCTCATTGGCCCCTACTCCAAGGCCCCATGCACCATACTTTCCACCCTGCTCAGCCTTCCCCCCAGCCGGCTTCTCTACTCTGGGCCACTTAGTCACCATATGGTCACAGCAGCTGGGAAATGGGCACAGAAAGACCTGTCCTTATTGCCAGGGGTGCATTGGGAGCTATGTGCTTCTGTCAACCAAGGATGGGGATATTTTCCCAAATTCTTATTTGTATGAATGGCAGTCCGACTCTGGTTCCATTAGGACATTACAACACAAATAGATTTTTATAACATGTCCTGAAAATCTAATGAGCTTTTATGTTTGTAAATTTCATTGTATTTTAGGTCTCAAAGACCTGGTTTAAAGATGGCATTTTAGCAGAATTTTCTATGACCAAATGATACAAACACTCCCAGGCTGCGTCAGGCAGCTTTACGGGCTCTCCACCAACTCAGAATGATTCACGTGGTAGAGGGATTTACAGTCGGAGAACACATTTCCTGTGTGTTCACTTGTTTCTCGTATGATCCCCGGACAGCTGGGCCTCTTTCAGCGCAGAGCCTAGCATTGAATGGATGCATAATGGAGCTGATAAATTAACAAATGCCCAATGTTTTGAAAATGACAAAACATTCTGATCATTAAGACGACTTCCCCAATGAGTCATGGTTTCTTAGTAATGGGTCTAGAGTCCTGCGAAGCTGACACCCCACCCAAGGCTCTTTCATGTTGCGTCTCTGGGCTTGTCTGGACCCGGACAGACACACAGTCACAGGGGTCTACGGCGGGATGGGACTGTTCCCTGCATCCCAGCGTGCTGAGTCATTTCACGGGGAGCACTGTTCAGGAAGGGGTCCTGTGTGCCTGAGTTGTGCTCGATTCCCTCGCACACCTTCAAGTGGGGAGGTCATTTAAGAGCAGTTCCATCAGAGACGGCCCTCCTCTGCTCTTTAAGGCAGGGGAACCCGCCTTGGATTTGTTTTGTATCTCACCACGGACTGAGCACACCCTGGGGGCATTTAATCTGTTGACTTGAAATGATCTAGGCTGCTGGGCTTGGCCCGATGTGAACCTTCACACTGTAGGACTCAGCAGGTCACTGGAACTCATTTCAGTTTAAATCCAAGGCCCCTGACAGCTCCAAGCAACTGTCTCTGAGGTCTACGGGTCTGGTCAAAAGATCATAGCTTTGACACTAGAGGCAGTTAAACCAAAGACATGCTCTTCCTTCAAAGTCTGTAGGTTGAAGACATAAGATGATCTAGAGGCAGTTATATTGGTCTCCTAATCAAAAACTGCTGTTACCTAAAGAGTAAAGTGCAAAGTCTGTAGCCCAGGATCCTGATCCTAATTTACCTTTTTTCAATTTTTTTCCTCAATTCCTTCATCTTCCGTGTGCTTCAAGCCAAGCTGAAGCGTTTTCATGCCTCTAGGTAAGAAACTCGTACCATTTGCTCTGCCAGGAATGGCCTCCCTTTCTCTCTCTCTCCCTCCCTCTCTCCCTCCCTCTCCTCCTTCCTGCATCCCCACCCATCCCTGTGTAACCCGGTCTGTCTGATTCATTCACTCTCCTGCTCAACAAATATTTATTATGTATCTTCTATGTGTCAGGCGGTATGCACAGTGCTGGGCATACAGAAGTGATCAAGAGGGTCAAGGTCCCTTGTGGAGTTTAAATTCTTCAGCAGCAGCTTATATGAAAGAAATTAATTAATTAAGTACTTACAAAGTGGGCCGTATTGTTAGGAGGGACATTCACAGGGTCCTGTGACAGAATATAACAGGAGACTCTTAGAAGGAGAATCACGGGCAACTCTTTGGAGATGCCATTCAAGCTGAGAGTTGGGGGAAGAGCAAAGGGCAGCAAACACGACTCTGAGGCAGGAAAACGCCACCTTTCAGGCTGTTTCCATGATGCTTTTTCCCACCACCAACCTGCCCACTCTAGCCCTCAGTTGGAAATAGCAGTTACTTCCTTGAATTCCCATGTGCCTTGTCTGTTCCTCTCTTGTGCTATGTCTACCTTCATTTATCTCACCTCCCCTAAGGGCAGCATGCATGTCAGATTCACTTTGGAAGTCCCCCACGGCAGAGCCACGATGACCCTCCCCTCTTTCTGTCCACTTTGCCACACCCATCAGCATTCCCCCAGGTGGTTCAGTAGAGTGGAAGCTCAATACTCAGCAGAGGCAGGAGACCTTTCCTTGTGGGGCTGGCAGGTAATGTGATCCTTACTCTATTCCTTTCATAGCCAACAGTCCTAATTGCCTGATCATTTGGTCAACCGTCCTGGCTGAGTAGGAAATGGCATGACACTGGGATGTCTTGTAGAACTGAGAAGTGATAAGCTATTTGCCACTCTGGTAGGCATAGGACATAGTTCTAGGGGCGCGTGGGCAGGAGCTATAAGGCCGTATGATGTAAGTTGGAAGGCCTGAAATGTGTGTATATGATATGTATGACTAGTGACAGCAGAAAGTACTGAAGGAAGAAAAACAGAATCATTATATTAAAAAATGCATGCACAGGATGAGAATGCAGGCTTTGTGAAGCAATTTGAAGTCTCTGGTAACTAAAAGAGTTAAAAATCATAGCACAAGAATCGGTCTCATAAAAGAACAATGCTCTGCATTTGCCTTGTTGTGCTATTGAATTCTACTCGAGTAACTTAGGGGCGGCATCTTTGGTTTAGCTGTCATTACAGAACTCAGCGGTAAATGTCAGTCTCCCCACCAAGATCCCACTGAGTTTTGTGAAATTCTCCAAAAACCTCTCCAACAGGAAAAGTTATAAGCTCTGCCGTGTTCGACGGTCTTAATGTGTGAAACTGACCGAGAGATCTACGACTAACCCAATGCACCTCAATTCCAGCTGGTTTGTTTTTTTAACACTGTCTTTGACACATTACGTTATGTCACGTCCCCGATCTGATGGAAAATTACTTCCTGTGTCCAACAAGAAATATATTTTAGGAAGCATGCCGACTACACTTATTTTCCTTGCTGTTTCCAATGGCAGGCACTTTACCACATCTGTCTTCAGAAGGCCAATTATCAGCAACGGAGGTTGTTCCTGGTAAAACAGACGGGCTTAGGCCGGCATCCTTGTCACGTGCCCACCTCTGATTGCAAACTATAGTGTTTTGCATTTTGCACTATATAAGCAACCTTGAAAAAGACCCCACGACATGAGTTCCGAGAGTGATACTGGGAAGTTTCCAAGTATTCTTTTTAAGAGAGGGACGTGATCCTTGCCTGAGCTAAATACAGGTAGCTGCATGCCACATCCTCTGAAAACAGCAAATGCCCTTGCGTTTCGTTCGTCCGTGCCCTGCCGTGGTATTATTCACAGTTAATTTTTAGCAGCATGGCACAAGTCTTAGAGGAGCAAAGAAACTTTATTCATCCCAATCAGTGAACTGACGGAGAGGGGAGGGGCAGGGGGAGGAAGGGCTGGGAGGAAGAATAGGAATTCTTACAAAAGTTTGGTAATATCTAAAACTGAGTTAGGGGCCCTAGTGGGATTCCTCCCTCTTTTAACAACAAAGTGCAGAGTGAAAGAATATGCTCGGCTTACTTTGTCTTCCTACTTTGTTTGATCGGAAAGAACAATCAGATACAACTGATTTCTGAAGACTGCTCAGAATAGAGAGATCTCAGGTGCCCCCCGCGATAGCCCGTCCTTGTCAACAGGAGGCATCCGGTACTGACACCAGCACCTGAGAACACTCAGATGCTCAACGCTTTCTCTTTCATTTTAAAATCTACTGCTGGGAATTCTCTTTACACAATACATTGGCTGATAAGTGTTTAGAGAGGAATGGATCCCAAGGGAGAGTAAAGCGTGAACCTCTGAGGCTGTGGATGGACACCGAAGGAATCAAATATTTTAAGGTTTAAGTCGAGAAATGTATCTGGGGGGGATGGAGGGGGTGGAGGGAGATAATGAGAGGAGCTGCAGAAAGAAAGACAATGGATTCTCTCTACCTGGACCCACATCTCTCGTTTGACCCCTGGTTGATCACGTGGCCCTCTCCCTACCCGCACACGACCAGCATCGTTAGGTAATCAAACAGTTGGGCATAAAAGGCAACGTCGTAAGAAGGACTCTTCACCTCAAAGGATTCCAAGGCAAGCTGGAAATCCTCTTGGAGGATTTCTGCCGAGAAACTTAGCACCTTTGTATCCCAGATAAAGGCCTCAAGCTTTACGGGAGAGTGCAGATTAATGGTTTTTTTAAAATCCGTTTTTAAACACATGTATGTCACTGACTATGTTAAAAGAGCCACCTTAGCTAAGGCGCAGGATGCCCTGCGTACATAGTAAAGTCAGAGGACAGGTTACAAGGACTTCAGGTTTGCAAATGCTTAATTTAGTGGGAGAGGAATAGCTCAGAAGTTACCTCCTGGCTCTTTTCAATCATATGATAAGATGGGGTTTTTTGGTCTGCTTTTGGTTTTGTTTTGTTTTTAAGCAAGGACACAATTCCACTGGAGGACATTTGATTTTATCTCCAAGTAGGGTGAGTCCTAGGGCTGTAGATAGTTGTATGGCTACCAATTAACTGCACGTGAAAATCAAGAGCTATGGTGTATTTCTACTCTAGAGCTGTTTGCTGTACTTAGTGAAATACAAACTGCATTTTTTGAAATGCAAAACTTAGTTAGAACAGGTCAAAAAGCCAATGAGATTTGAGGTCTTATGTTGACCCTACTTTATTTTACCCAATTTAGCAACTTACTAAATACATGTAATAAAATTCAGGTTTGGCTTTGAGAGTCTTGCCAGGAAGAGAGTAAAACTGGCCCCAGATATAGAAAAGAAAGGTCACTTTACTTTGAACATTAAGTAAATTGGTCACGAGCAAATGTGCTCTTGTACCTTTTTTATAGAGGTCTATAGTAAAAATGATAAATACATCCTACTTCTAATATCTTTATATATCTGTGATTCAACTCTTCAATTATATCTGAACCTCTGAGAAATAAATCAGTCTGATTTTCAATTGTTCTTTTCATTCTCTAAGAAACTACTTAAAGCTCCTATCTTTGATTATTAACATTTTCCTTTCTATTCATGAAAGACAACATTTTAATCTTTGAAGAAGCAGAATGGTTGTTAAGATGCTCTGGAGTATGATAAAGGCAGATGATAGAAATCTGAAATCATTTTTTCTTATCTTTGAAGGAGCAAAAACCAAAATTTTGAGGAAGAAACCATAAGCTCTTCCTTGCTTTTTTCTTGGAAGCTAGAGTCAGCTAAGTGCAAAGAGATCAGAAATAGTATCCAGAAATCAGACGCTGAGTGGCTGGGGCAGGATTAGGCGAAAAGAGTTGTGAAGAGACAGGATGAGAAAAGGATGAAAATGGGAGACTTGGTCCATTTTATAAGCAACTCAATGCAGTTTTCATGCTACAGACATGATTTTAACCAGTATGACTTCAACTTTATGATCCCCTTGATTTTCAAGAGCAATCAACTTTATTACACTTTTTATCGTATTGATTTCTTTAAGCTTTGCTTTGCCCTTACCAAACAATTTTGAATTTACAGCATTTGAGAAGAACCCTATCACCTAAAGAAAATCAATGTCAAAATTCTTAACCAGTTTTACCAAAATGCATATGAGGAATCACAGATTCTTTTTGCTGAGGTTGCTTTTGTATTTCAGTAACGTTTCTAAAACAGATATTGAGTTAATTTTACATAAAATAGGAACAAAGGTTTTGGTACCCTAGTGGAAGGGAAGTTCAACTAAAAGTATAAGTTACTACACACAGATGCACTCATTCATTTTGAGGAAAATATTCCCGGTACAGTATTATGGTATCTTCTTAGGAGTAGACTATGGGCTACCTAGAACCATCAGCTAAATACATTTTCTATAGCAAATCCCAAGTTTTAAACGTTCAACTTGCCACACACACACAAAAGCTGAAGATGAATTTTAAGATATCATAATACACTTAAAATTGCTGACGTCAGTCAAGGGAATATTTCTGGTGTTCTCACTTGCTATGGAATTAAAATCTCAAAAAAATGATTGTGCAGTATTATAGGTCACATATACCTAGAAATTCAGAAGCGTCTGTTGCCTAGACACATATATGCAGTAACTCCGACTGTGGCATCTGCAATTTACGGCATTAAAATACACGTTAAGGGTCCATGTCCCCTATCTCAATACGTCACCATCTCTGAAAGTTCAGGATCTAGTTCAAATTTTGTTTATGAGGTGGAACTCACCAAATAGGGTTTCACTTACGTGATTCAAAAATGAGTCATTCTCTACAAAATGCCTACATTTGGGCTGCTCTGAGTTGCGGACCAGAACTCCTTCATGGAAAGAGCAGGGAAGCAGTTGCAGATGGTGTTGGAGCTGACTGTTGTCCGTTGACTTATCTCGGTCACCTCTAGTTCCTTGCACAGCTTTCAAATCACTACTGATGGGGAAGTGGGCTCCCCGTGCAAAACGATGACCGGCAGGTGAAAGGCAGTCCCTTCGGCTGATGTGCACGACTTTGGTGGCACGGATGGAGTGTTGGGCCGGGTACCCGCACGGCACCTAATAGCTGCTCACTTTTCCATCTTGGTGCGTGTCTGCCTTCAGTCATCTGACATTAAAATAAAAACCAAAAAACCTGCAAAGTTATTTAAAAGACTAAGTCGTTGGGGTTTTTTCCCTGGGCTGTCACTTTAGACCTTGTGTGAACTTCACACATCAGTTTTCATTACCCTCAGTGCTGTACGAATAGGTCCTGTTGCCATACCTGAAGAGAGTCTTCATGTGATTATTACCTTGTCCAAATACTTCATGGAATGCTCCCCTACATATCCATGTGTATATTTATTTAGTAATTGGCATAGGGTTATGCAAAATCAGTGGAAACTGTCTTTCCTCTTACATTCATATGTGCTTTTAAAGTAAAAAATAAATTTAAAAATTACCTACTTGATTGTACCCACAGCCAGCAATACTGTATGGTACACTGGACTGAACACTACACAACACTGTATCGTACACTGTATTTTACAATTTGTTAAGAAGGTAGATCTCGTGATAAGTGTTCTCACCGCAGTAAAATAATTTGTTTTAAATTTGCATTGTTGAAGCTTTTAATTTTTTAGCCAGTTTCTAAAAAGCAAACATATTCCTGGGTAACCATTTATGGGGTTGCCATTTCAATCCACTTCACTGAGACTCTCAGCATGCATTTGATTGCGTGTCCAAATATATGCCAGACTTTTGGGCTAACTTGCATTTTGCAAAATACATATCCTATAGTCAGACACTTCATCCAGCAGAAGCCTATCTGAGCACCTATAAGGAGGACAAGCCCAGCTTTTGCAAATGCGACTCCTTCCCAATTTGGTGTGTGTGTATACAGGTTTTTTGGCCATAAATATATGGCCAAGAGCCTCCATGTCAAAATAGAGCAGTCAAATTTACATCTATTTTCTATTTTAGCTGTAAAATGAGTCAGTACCTGTCCATGCTGATTCCTTGGGAATGACGTTGATTTAAAGGCTGTCTTGTTTATTTTTCACACGATGACTGGAATATCTATGCATACATTACTTTTATATGTAAAGTTATACAGTGTTGATGGATTTTGTAGTCTTTTTATGACAAGGCAGTATAAAAAAACCTTTCTTTCCATGACTACCAAAGAAAGCATTGGGGTTAAATGACAGCACTCCCCTAGCTATTTGTCTGTCACAGAGAACAGTAAATTGTAGCCTGTCTCAAAGTTGGTATTTAGACACATTTTGAGATTAATGGTTTTGCATGGACACTTGGGAGTCCAAGTGATTTTGAGATGAGATCTATCAAGAATATCCTCTGGTCCAAACTAAACAGAAGGGCTTTTTGAAGTTTAGTACCATGAGTCCCACGTGTATGAAATTTTATTGGTAAACAGACTGCACCGACATCGAAAATTCTATCGCATTCTTTATAGGCTAAAAAATGAAGAAAGATCTTCAGCTAAAGCCATGGTAACTGAGCCCATTAATGTCTTGCTTTTATAAATCCAGACCAGAGAGTTATTTTCTTTTTCTACTGAACATTTTCATCAAGCCTGCACATTTGTACTTAAAGAAGCAGATGTCCAAAGAAACGTTTGATATGATAAATGAACAATCGCAAAGAAAACGTTAGTTAAGTAGTATGAGTCACATGAGAAAACAATTCAGCTAAGAAAGTGCTGATTCATTTATTTTCCATAACACCAGCTTATTTTTAGTGCTGTACTATAATCTGATAAGTATTCTTACAGCTGGTGAAGTTGAACACCTTAAAGGTGGTGAACGAAATATTGAAATATGCAGGAGTCTCACAAAGGGAAAAGTGCATAGTAGTTTAGGCTTGCATTTTTTAGCGGATATGCTGACTACTTCTATAAATTAATTTCTCTATATGGACCTCTCATGAAACTCAGGAGAATACGAGGTTTAAAGTAACAGATTTACAAAGAGTAGTAATTTCTTTTCCCTTTAGTCTCAATGTTGGTTCAAGTAAGCACTTGGATAAAAATAAGTTTTAACACTTAATATTTTAAGCACTTTAGTCATATGTTAAAATTAGAAATATTTTTACTAATGCTCACTCTATTTATTTGATGCTCCCCAAATTTCAAAAAATTACATTTTTGTAAAAGATGGAAGAGGTGAAATCCAGTTTTATGAAGAACTTTTAACAAACAGCTCTATAAAAAAATATTTCCCTGGCAGGTAATCTATGAGAATTATTGAACAAATAAATAGTTATTGAACACCTATTGTGAACAAGGCATTGTGCTAGACAGAGTCAGAGATACAAGTATTGGACGTGGTTCCTGCCCTCCTTAGCACTGTCATTGAACTAGTGGTGTGATGATTAGAACTATGAAAAGATACATGCCAGCAACAGACAGAAAACATTTGCTCACCTATGTGAACTCAAATAAAGAGAAGACTCCAGCCCTGAGGGTCATGAATGGTAGTTGGAGAAAAGCAGAAGAGAGTGGAGTTGGTGTTAGGAACAGAATGAGGGAACCCAAGATATGAAAACAGGAACGTAAAAGGTAAAATCAAGACCAGTGCCTAAAACCATGGATTTGGACACCAAACAGACCTGGGTTCAAATCCTACTTCTGAGTTGCACTAGTTATATAATCGATTGGGTCTCTCTACCTGTAGTCTCCTCACTTGTACAATAGCTGGCTTGCTGGGCATTGTCAAACGTAAATGAGATGATGTATGTGGAGCGCTTAGCGTTGAGCCTCCAATAGGTATGTAATTAACCTTCAATCAATCTTAGCTATTAGCTAATAGTATTAATTTTTTTTAAGTAGAAAAGATCCAATTTGGCCTCACATAGAGAAGTCCTAGGATATAAGTCTAAAAAGCAGAGGACAACTCGGAAAGCTAGACTAAGAAATTTGATTTCATTGGGGACCCACTCAAAATTTTTGCATAGAGAGAAGACATCATGGAACAGTGCTTAGGAACCCTAGTGAGGAGTCGGGCTACAGTTGCTTGTGGAGCAGGGAGAGGGGGGAGACTAGAGAAGAGAAGCTATTCCCCTGGCTGACTAGACACGAGGTGAGACGAGTCTGTCATAGGGCATGGAAGCGGAGCTAGAACAGGAATGTTCGGAAAATAAATCGTGCGTTGTGGATCTGGTTAGAGCTGACTCTCTAGGAAGAAACCTACTCACTAAGGGCTCTCTCTGCATATTATTGCTGTAACAGTCACAGCAGAAAAATAGGAACAGAACCTTGGTGGTGTGTCTTTTTTGAGATACATGTTGGCAATTGAGGGGAGGTGGGGAAAGCTAGCTGGAGTTGAACTTCTCACACCCCTTTGTTCAGAAATTTCCCTCCAACTTCCTTCCCTGGGTTTTTCCCCTTCATCTCACACATCCAACACCCCTCTGAAATGAAATACGGATGGAAGATTCTATAGCGCAGAGGAGAATGAAACAGACATATCTTAGCCTTTTTTGCCTACTCTGTTACCAAATCGTTTTTCTTACTGGCTAGTTCATTACAGACTGCTAGGGAGGTGGTCTCTGGCTCTATTGCTTAGGACTGTGATTCCACCCAATGTGCCAGGGGCAAAGGGGACTCGGTAGCATAGCATCAGCTAAACCTGACCCACGTGTGTTGGTCATTTTATGCCTTCCTCCAAAGATACATTCCTAGATTTTCCATCATTTATGAAGTCCGATCCTGAAGATAATGCCACCTTTCTTCTGCTAAAAATAATACGTGTCTCAGTGGAAATAAGCCTTGAATCATCTGAACAACGGGGGAAATCATGCCCACATCACAGGTTTATCATAAGGGTTAAATGATTTCAAGTGGTTTTTAGTTGAGGAGAAATTCATATCAACGTAACAATACCATTGTAAAGTGAACAGTTCAGCGTCATTTAGGACATTCACAACGTTGTACAACCACCACTTCTATCTAGTTCCAAAACATTTTCATCACCCCAAAAGGAACTCAGCCCCCGGTTGCCCGTCATTTCCCCGTCCCTCCCTCCCGCAGCTCCTGGTAGCCACGAATCTGTTTTCTGTTTCTGGATTTAGCTCTTCTGCATATTTCATAGAAATGCAGTCACACATCATGTGACCCTTGTGTCTGCCTTCGTTCACTTAGCACAATGTTTCTGAAGTTCATCCACATTGTAGCATGTGTCGGTAGTTCACTCCTTTTATGGCTCAATAGTATTCCATTGAGTGTATGTACAGTACCATTAACCATCACCTGTTAATGAACATTCAGGTTGTCTCTGCCTTTTAACTATTGTGAATAATGCTGCTGTGAACATTTGTGTGAGCATTTGTTTGAGTACCTGTTTTCAATTTGCGGGGCTGGGGGGTATATATTTAGGAGTGGAATTGCTGAGTCATAGAGTAATTCTATGTGTAACCTGTTGGGGACCAGCTGAACTGTTTCCCACAGGGCCGTATTCTATTTTATACTCCGGCCAGTGGTGGTCAAGTGTTCCATTCTTCCAAATCCCAGCCAATACAGCTTTCCCCCATTTTTTGCATCATAGCCGTTCTAGTGAGTGTCAGATGACACCTCACTGTGGTTTTTATTTGCATTTCCTTAATAACTACTGATGGTGAACATCTTTCCATGTGCTTGTTGCCCATTTGTATATCTTCTTCGGAGAAATACCCATTCAAGTCAACTCAAATGCTTTTATGTATGCGAAGTACTAAACATATTGCGAAGAAAACAGTAAGCAGTCTATAAACAGCAGCTAGCAATAACAAAGTTAACAGCAGTAACAACAACAATAATAATAAAGAGATTTGGATTCTGGTCTGGGCTCCACCACAGCCAAAATTTGTGTCTTTAGCCGAATCCATTAGGAAATAAATTTAAAAATAGAGACGGAGAAAGTGCTGACTCCCTGACTTGGGCTCTTTTAAATTTTGTTGATTTTTTTGCATATGTGAAAATAGGGATTATACTGAAAATACAAGCTTGAATACGGAGGACACATTCGCAGAGCCAGCCACATTTTCCAGTGGCATCTTGGCATCCCCTTTCACGGATCTAGGCTCTGCTGGGACCTACTGTGGGTATCTCTGCCCTGGGAGCTTCCTTATCTTCAGTCCATGCAAGTGTCCTTTCTGTCTTCCTTCCTCTGTCTTCCGTCCTCCCTTCACGTCTGCAGCCCTTCAGACCTGAAAGGAGAGTGAGATTTCAGTGCGGAGAGTCTGGCAGCCTTCCGTCTAGGAGCTTTCAGAGATATTACCTTATCTGCTCGCTGCTGAGTGATGCTGAAATACAACTGCAGAAGCCAGATACGATATCTGGTGCAGGGACCCATCTTAGATGAATGGAGTGTTCATGAAAGGGCCTGGTGAGGCTGGGCTGCCTCAGACTAAAGCAGCTTGTTCATGGCCCATGGCCGTAAACGATTGCTCCCCCATCCCCTGCTCAGGGTTCAGTGTTTCCCAGGGAAGGCTACAAAGATATTATTGCATGGATTTACTGTGAGTTTAAGGCCAAAATAAAAGCCACGGTAGCAATACCATCAACTTATAATATGCCTGACCAAAGCTTTGGAAGATACGACCCAAAGCAATAATTAAAAAAGAATCTTCCCGTCTATATTAAATCCCAGCCGTTTCAAAGGAGAGAGGAAAACCCTAGTGGGCTTTTAAGAATTCTGAGTTACCTGGAGAAACCCAGTTCTGCCTCCTGAGATGGATCTGACTCCGTTGCTGGCGTCTTGGTGATTTCTCCAAGGCCCTTCAGGTGCAGTGAGATTCCCTCTCTCTGCTCAGGGACTAGCCGTGCCTGGTCTCTGCAGTGTAGGATGAGTTTAATCTACTTACTTTCAAACATGTTTTAATTATGTTTTAAAAGTTTGTGCTTCTGTTAACTGACAGTCTGATTTCTCTATCTAGGACTGCTTTTGAGGGTCATTTTTTTTTTTTCTGTTCAGTTACGTTACCATGATTTTAGCCGTCGTTCTGTACATTGCATTAGTGGACTTGCACTGTCTGCCAGGAAAAGGAGCTAGAAGTTTCTGGAACACCTTCTGCACGATGCACCATGCTGCGTATATCACTCCTGAGGCAATTCCTGAGATTGGCAGTGACATCATTCCCATTTTACCTGAATGCTGAGGTTCAGAGAGTAGTCAGTGGGTAGCAGAGTGGGGATTTGAGTGGAGCCGTGTCTAACCCGAGCCTACGTTCTTTCCACCAAACTCTCTGCTGGTAGAACAGAAACACATTTCTAAAGGACTTGTTGCTGGGAGAGTCAGTTGGGCGAAGACATCCATATTTGTTTTCACCTGAAGGCTACCAAATTTGTAAAGGCTACCAAATTAAGGGGTTGAGAACAGCAGTGGGACTTGGCAAAACGCTTCTCATTCTTGAGACTAATGAGAATAGAGAACCTTTAACTTTAAAAAACAAACGCTACCTCTACGTGGAGTTTCATCGCCATTCACAATTGCTTATACCAAGCAATAAACATCTTTTGGCCCCCAGAATGGGAATTAAGGAAATTTTTCATTATAGCAGTTAAACTGTCTAAATGTAATTGATAAATGTAAAAAAAAAGAAACCCAGAAAAGTAATATAATTCCCTACTTGATGAAAAGAGCTTCAAATGTTATATTCTCAAAAGAATATTTAATTAACTTCTGAATAGGAGTATGAACCTTACTTTCTTTTTATTCTAAATTTTCCTAAAATATTCTGGTACTAGGGTCTTTCCTACCCACACACATGCACAAAGATGTTGTAAAGAAAAACACATGGCTGGTGATGTATTTTAATGAATCCTACAAAACATTTGAGTAATGATCTGTAAACATGAAGAACTTTGGTAGTTAAAGATGAAAAAATGTATTAGTGATTTACATTAAAACTTCATGATATGCATTATCTATGAGTACAAATGTCAAAAATGAACATTTTCTAGTATACTGAAATAAATGTTGTAAATCAGTACAAATTAATAGGCATTAGATTTTATACAAGATTAAATCCGCACGGAAAATGGATTTAAAAATTAGACTGAGAGAAAAAAGACATCGCAAAATGAAATAAAATTATACAGAGTTAGAAAATCTTCTGAACCTAATTCACCGCAAGAGGAAGAAACAAAATGCTTCATGAGTAGGGTTAAAGGTAATAAAGCAAAGTACCTAGTTCCATGTCACTTGTAGGCCCAGTAATAGGTGGCAAAGTAAAAAGAAAATGGATTTAAAGAATTTGTAGAGGTAACTCTGAAAAAAGAGAATAATAAATGAGGCAGCAGAACTGTAATTTGTTTCATCGGAAGCCGAATATTCCAATTACATTGTGACACTGAAATATCAGTGTTCCATTGTACAGGGTTTTGGTATTATATTACATTGCTTTGTATCATAACATCATAAAATGAATCCAGCCACTTGCAGTACACTCTTTCTCAGGCCTTTCCCCTGCTCATTAGAATTGAAGGAGACTCACAGGAAGGACACGATTGGAACCAAATCTCCAGGAATTCCTCCCATTCCTGTTCCGTCTTACTTCACTGATGCCTCCTTTTTGGGCTCTCAACTTGAATACACACCCCATATTTGTTTATTTGTCCTTTTACCAGACTTAGTCTAGTGTGCAAACTTTATATTCAGTTTTGCCAGGTGTGTTATACACCAGGCAAATGTTAATTATTTCTTCCTATTTCCAAAACCTGGGACACTCTTAGGAAAATACACACATGCATTCATGCACACCACACACATACACACACACACGGACACTGACACCTAAGAGATGAGAGAATCAGGTCAGACATCCCTCCTTCTGCTCAGAAATCTTGAAGGGCCTCCTAACTCCCTACATACCAGACACTAAGACTACAGATAAAGAAGGAGTTTCTGCCCCTTCTTTATGGTAAAGACAGCCAGTTAAACAGACCATTATAACGCAAGGCATTATAATAATACAGCATGAGAGTTAAGATCATTGACTTCAAACTGGGATGTCAGAGAAGCATTCCCAGAGGTTAGACTCGAGGTGAGTGTTAAATAAGGGTTTGTTAAGGCAAGAAGGAAGCTAAGAGTGTTTCCATGTGGAAGCTTCAGACTGTGTGGAGATACAGAGGCATGACGTGACCCAATATATCGTGTACCTAAAAGCATTCCGCGTGACTGCGTCGCAGGGTGCACACTACACCTGTGGGCAGGGACAGTGTCCCGCTATTAGTTAGGCTCATGGCCATTCGCCCCTTGACCCCAAATGCCTTATGCACAAGCAGGACATCCTGTCTGTCCTTGCACAGTTCTGAAGTCTCAGATAAAGCCTTACAAACACACGGTATTGAATTGAAGATTAAGAATACACATATACAGAATAAAAATGTCGAATGAGGAAAGTACTTTCCAGCAGTGAAAGATGAGTCAGTCATGCAGAAATCTAAGATCCGAAGATGGAGAGGATTCCAGATTAATAAAGTAAGGTTGGCATTCAATCAACTACTTCCTGAGAGATGGTACTTATTTCTCTTAATTCCAGTCATTGGGGAAGGTACTCTCTGAAAGATCAGCTGTGATCGCAGACTCAGAAGATACTCTCACGATAAGCTCCCGTTCTGTGACGTGAGGGCACCTTTCCACTCTTTCTATTCGGCACCTCCTGAAACTGCTCTGGGTTCCTTTGAGACAATCCCCGCAACCCTTGCTTCTGTTGAAATGGTTTGCTCTCTGCCTCTTCCAAGGACTTGAACCTCAGACCTTTCCCTTTCATTCCAGCTCGTGCTCTAACTTCCCCTTGACGGTGAACCCAGAAACCTCAGGACCCACTTTCAAAGTCTGCTACTGACATTTCAACTGGGCAAAGCATTGGTTCCTTTCTCCTGAGAGGAAAAAAAAAAAAAACTGTAGAAATATAGATTCAGGAAGAGCATTCTATTCAAATAATCTTGATGTATTAACATATAGGGCTGTTCTACCTTCAAAATATGTTCTCATGTTATCCAGTGCCTGACATATTGATTGGCACTAATAAATCTACTCTGAACATTGGTGGTTCTGAGTTGTCTCAGGAAAGGCTCAAGGCATCTCCAAATGTGAACAATTGTATTTGGTCTAATACCCACTCAGCTACCGCCTGGATCCTGCCTAATCATGTGTGTAGATTGCAGAGTCAAAAGTGTGCGTACATCTTCTCTCTGTCCATTCCCGTCATTCAGGACTTAAATAGTGAACACCCCTGATGATTCTTCTTAACCATTTATCTTCTTTGGACAATTCTTGTATTTCAGGGCTTTGTAAATGTGGTTTGGTAGCTACAGAAGCCTAAAAATCACATTCAAACTTTTCAAAAATTATTTAGAAGCCAAAAGAACACTAATGTTTGAGGCAGTGTCAAATCGTAGAAATTTTTTCTTATTCATGAGGAGCTGATTTCAGCAAAAATGGTAGATAATGCTATCAATGTCTGATTAGCCGTACACAGCTTGAAGACATTTCTGGCCACCCAGTTGTCTTGTCTTGTCTTCTTTCTATGAAGATATTCCTTTGGGGTACTTTTCAACTATCAAGTCCATCTAGGATCTCTCTCTGTCTGTCTCTTTCAGTCTTTCTATTTCTCTTTATGTAGATATAGATATAGGTATAGGTATAAGTGTAGATGTAGATGTAGCTATAGATATATGCTGATATACAATATAAATATATTGCAATATATATGTATGTGTATACGTGTGTGTTTGTGTGTATATGTACATATATATATACATACTTTCCATTACTTCTATTATTTCTCCTGGGGAGCAATAGCACAGACGTTGCTCGTCAGATCAAGCAGCAGCCTCGGATGAGCTGTTGATCCAGTTACACGTTCCAGTCGGTCGGCACCTGCTTGTAGAGCACTAGACGTACAGGCAGGCGAAGCCCACCAGGAAGGGGTAGGCACTGGGCAGCATCCTTCTGTTACCACAAGTGGGATCCAGCTGCTCGCCACTCGAAAGCCAATACTCAAGAGGCAAGGTCTATGGAAAGGAAAGTTTGCTTTATTTTGGAGGCCAGCAGTGGGGGGCTGGGGGTGGACTCACAACCAGAGGCCAGCTCCCCACTGACAGTCAGTGGGCAAGCGCTTTTAAAGGGGAGTTTCAGGGGGGTATAGGCGGAGGGAGGGGCTACCTGCAGAAACAGCCCAGTCAGCTCCGACCGTCATCTTGAAGATGGTCATGCAGTGGTCTGACCAGCGTCATTTTGATTGTCTTAAGTACAGTTAGTCTTCAGTTCCAGGGTTGATTTGTTCCCATTTCCTTGAGGCCAGTTCTCGGAATTGTGGCAGCTTATGTCACGGCTACAGACTGGTCATCGTGTAGTTAACTCCTTCCACCTGGTGGGGATTTCAGTATCTACAAGACAGCTCCCAGGATATGGCTCAGAATATTATCTGTAGCCCTTGAAGAAGAATTAAAAGTCCTTGACTTTGCTTTATGACTAAACTATTATTATTTTGTCCTATTTGACTGTTTTCCTTTACTTCTGAATTTTCTCGCTTCTCTGATTAAACTTATGCTTTGGCAAAAGATTTTCTACAGATGAAAGGTGGGCAGAGGACATGGCGGTGGAGGAGGCAGGGGCCATAGGGTCCTGGTCCGTTTCACCCCCACCCAATCAATTTTGCTTGACCTAGAAAACTGCAGGGAGTCTATAAACCAACTAAATTTCACCTTATTGATAATAAAGCAATAAATGATTCAAAACAATATTTAAAGAAATATACACCCTACTGTAGGCATAATCAAGTCTTCTGCAAAGTAAACTTACAATTTATCAAAATTGCTGCTTAGTCATTTTCTTTAGGGACTGTATAGTGAGGTGAGGACTCTTTCTGAAGGGAAGCCATTCTTTGGGTTGCGCTTGTGGTTCCAGATAGGGCTCTGAAGTGGGCCAGGAACTTTTTGTCGGGTGTTTCGCTGTGTCATCTCATTTCATTGTCTCTCCTCTTCACAACAGCCGTTTAAGGGAGGTGTTACGGACTGAATTGTGTTCTCCAAACTTCGTACGTTGAAGCCATAACCCCCAATGAGACTGTATTTGGAAATAGAACCTTTAGGTAGGTAATTAAGTTTAAATGAGCTCATAAGCGTGGGGCCCTCATCCCATAATACTGGTGACCTTATAGGAAGATGAAGAGGTACCAGAGATGTTTCTGTCTCCACACATGCCCAGAGGAAAGGCCACATGAAGGACATATTGAGAAGGTGGCCATCTCCAAGCCAGATAGGAAGAGCCTCACCAGAAACCAACTCTAATGGCACCTTGACCTTGACTTCCAGCCTCCAGAAGCATGAGAAAGTAGACTTCAGTTGTTTAAGCCCTCCCAGTCTGTGGCATTTTGCTTGGGCAGCGCAGGCAGACAAATAAAATAGGCATCAGCCTCTTTAGTAAAAGAGGAAACCTAAAGGCAGAGGGATTGAGTAAATAACATGAGGTTGAAGAACTCGAATGGGGACACTAGTCTGTCTGAAGTCAAAGCCCACATTTTCCCGCTCATCACACAGGCTTTCTGCAGAAGCACTCAGTCTTGCCCCATCTCAGTCCTTACCCCAGGGAGGAACAGGGGCTTTCAGCAGCTTCTTGGTCCATGCAGTTTGGCGCAAGCACCATGAAAACCTGGATTCCCAATGGGCAGGAACTGCTCCCTCATCCACCTCTTAACTCACAGAGCTAGCGCAGAATTGCCTTAGGATCATCTGTTTTAACGCCTTCCCTTTGCAGACAAGGCAGGGGAAAGTGAAGGTCATGGAATTAGGTTTGTGGCTGGCCTTTTCCAACTAGGATAAGACCTTGCCTTACATTTTTGGTCTGCAATAGCGCAGACCTGCTATCCTATGCATTTCTTGTAAAATACTAAAAAAATTAGTTATTCAGTCTTCTGGCAGGGTCCCAGCTGTTATAGCCTGCTTTTGACACAGATTTCTGGACTAACCTGTTTTTCAAGGACCAAATCGTTTTTCTCAAAACATAATACACATGTAACCAGATCAAAACCAGGCTTTAGACATGGACGTGTATCTCTAATGCTTGCTCAGCAGAATCCAGGATGGGGTCTGCTCCCCACATACGGAGCAGTGCATCAACGTGTGTTCAGAGTCCCAGGGAGGGGTGACGGGGAAGCACCCCAACTCAGCAGGAGTGCAAGGAGATTAACTACCATTTATAGCATTTCCCTCCCTTGGAATCACATATCCATCAGGAGTTATATTGAAATGCATTGTAGCCTATTTTTAGCAACCAGGCAACACTAGGAAAATGTCCTAGGAAGGATTTTGAAGAACCCTCTTGGGACTGTAACTCAAGCTACCCTCTTAAAAAAACTTCTTGGGAGGAACAGTTTTTGTTTGAGGAAGAATTCAAAATAAAACTCTACTGAAAAGCACTGACAAAAGCTGTTGTGGTTCTTTAAGCAAAGAAGGAATAGATGGAAACTACAATATTAGGAAATGGGGCCAGGGGGTCAGAATGTTTGGTCTGCAGGTAAGATGTGGGCTCTAAGAAATTAGTGAGGGAGAAAAGAGAAAGATATGCCACACTGGAATTAAATCAGAGGTCCGAACCCCAAGGCAGATGTTCACATACACGATCTATCATACTCTAATTAAGAGTCTAAAAAACACACAAACAGGCACAAAATCCCCAGCGTTCAAAAATGAAACAGGTGGACCTTCAGAAAGCTTCAGAAAGGACAGTCAGTAGATATGAGTTCAGGGCAGGAAAAGAAAGGTGAATGTATTAGCTCCACCCCAATTAAAGATTTTTTCAAACTTTATGTCCAGGTGATGGCAACATAGACCACAAATCGCAACGCCCGCAGGGGTTATGTTGCACGAGTAAATTCAGCCTGCTCTGGCCCAGACCACACCGCACAGCTCAGCCCCGGTCCATTGCTGGCGAGCAACGATGCAGGCCCGGTGTTGCCAGATACTCTGATTGATAAAAACCCATAGAAATCTAGATTCTTATGCAAAATATCCTTTCATAAACGCGGACAACTGATTTTTTGAAATGTTCAAGTACCGTGTAGACAAAGAAAGACTGCTCTGTGGGCTAAGTTTGCTCTCAGAGCTCCAATTTTTTCCACCCTCTTCAGTAGACTGCTTTAGTGGTCCCCCAGAATTCCTTTCCATTTCAAGTCATCAGACTCAGAGTCTACAGATCTATTCCCGTTTTCATTCTCCTTGTCCTGGACCAGAGCCTTCCAAGTCTGCCCATTGCCTTCGTGGTGAATTCTGAATGTTTCAGCTAATGCTCAAGACGCTCTGTATCGTTCCCTTGGCCTCATTCAATGAAATTTTCACCCTGTGCTTCCCAGTGGGAATCTTTGGTCCCACCTGGAAGTACTATGTATTTCCCCCCAAAGAAGAGTTGTTCATTCCTGCATTCTCACCTTAGTTCTTAGTGTATCCTCTTTTTCTTTCTTCTATTTCTTGATAATCAGTTTCCTACTGATCATCTGATCCTTCAAGACATCACTCACATGTCCTCTCTTCCGGGCTCCCTTTCCTGACTAATTAAGCCCTTCCTCTTTCTCACCTTGTCCATGAAGCTTCCAATGTGTCTGTTCTAAGCCCATATGTCGTGCAATTTTGGTGTTTTATGCCTATCTCCTCCACTCAAGCCTGAGAGTTTCACTCAGCAATTAGCAAACCTTTTCTGTAAAGGGCCAAACAGTAAATATTTTCCATACGATCTCTGTTGGAACTACTCTGTTCTGCCACTGTAGTAAAGAAAAAAAAACAAAAAAACAGCTGTAAAGACGATGTAAGTAAATAGGAGTGACTGTGTTCCCACAAAGCTTTATTTTCAAAACCACATGGCCAGCTTTGGCCTGAGGCGGTGGCTTGCCGCCCCTTAATCTCCGTGGGCAAGGATTGTGTCTTATTCTTGTTAGTATATAATAGATAGTTAACAAGTATTTGTCAGAGGATGAATTCTTCAAAACTCAATTCAAGTTTACTTCTTTCATAATCTTTCCTTGACACTCAAGGACACAGCAGTATTTTTCACTTCTGAACCTCTATAAGTGCCTGTTATCCAGACACCTCATGGGACTGTCACAATCACTGTGTAACAATCACTTAATGCCACTGTGATGAGCTAGGGTTGATCTATGTAATTTCTAGGCTTCTTTGTTCTCAAATTCTGAGTAATCTGTCATCTTGTACTGCCACCTGCTTGTACATTTTAGCCTTTTCTTTCCCTCTGATAAAGTATAAGCTTCTAGAGAATAAGACCATGCATAATTTTTCTTTAGAATTTTGCTAAAATGCCTACTATGATGTCACTGGCATCGTACACCTATTCCAAGCCTATTTTTAGATCAGCATGGTGTGTGACGCAGACTCAAAACAATAAGCAGAAGGGAAGGCTTCTTGCTCCCGTTGACGACAAAGTCTAGCAAACCAGTGATTGTATGATCCAAAATGCTCCGAAAGAGATGCATGGTTTTCTAAACAAATCCTGGGGAAGAGTGGGGGGAAAAGGCAGGGCTGTCTTCCCGGAGGAGGAAGTGAGACTTGAGTCAAGATTCACTAACTCAAACTATTATGTATAAAATAAGCTGTAAGGATCTTGTACAATACCGGGACTAGAGTCAGTATCTTATAATAACTACAGATGGAGTACAACGTTTAAAATTGCGAATCACTGTATTGTACGCCGGTAACTTATATAATATGGTACATCAACTATACTTCATTTTTTTTAATGGTAAAAAAAAAAAAAAGAAAAAAAGATTCACCTATTCAGCCAGTATTTATTTAGTGCCTGTTATGTGTCAGACACAATTCTGAGCACTTGGAATAGAGTCGTGATCCAAACAGACAGAAGTTCCTGCCTTCGTAGAACTTGTTTTCTAGTGGGATCTGAAGAATGAATAGAAGTTACGTAGAACGCAAAGAGGATCTGAAAAGATATTCAGGAAAGAGGGAAAGCATAAACAAAGGTCCTGGGTAGAGGGAACGTGGCACAACTCAGGAACTGCAGGGGCAGGAAAGGTCCAGCTCAGAGGTAAACAGAGGCCGGTTGAGAGAAGGTAGTATGACCGTATAATTTTTTTCTCTGAAACAGAGCGCTCTTGAGAGTGAAAGAGGCATTATTAATCATGACAACAAGCAGAAACTGGTACTGTTCCAGAAAACTGGGACGTATGCATAGCCTACTCATAGGTCACGTAAACTTTTTAACATGACTACATTTTTTAGAAAGATCACTTGGCTCACTGCAGATAACTGATCTGGGGAGACGCTGTGTCAAGGTGAGGAGACCAGTGGCTATGCCATTGCAGAAATCCAAGTCATAGATGAGTGTGTCCTAAGCTAGTTGGTGAGTAGCGGTGGAAATGGAGAGAGAGAAATAGACGCTGTAGGTATTGAGGAGGCAGCTTTAACAGGACTTGGTTGATATTTTTTGTTCTAGAAATGAATGGAAGAAAGGGGGGTGGGGAGGAATGGGAAGGGAGTGCGGGAGGAGGGTAGAGTTTAGAAAGAGGTTCAGATGCCAAGACCGACTCTTGGCACCAGCAGCTAAGTCCCCGGGGAGTATTTTGAGCGCTGGTCCTGATGAATCTCAAGACTGCCCTGAGCATTACAACTTCCATTAGTGATTATTAGTGAGAGTATAACTGCGGCTTTGATCCTGGAGAAAGGATGACAGAGCTAAGTGCTCCCCACTGGAAAATAAGTGCTGGTTTGGGCTTCCATCAAGATTGCAGGCAGAGTTCATGCAGTTTTAGGAAAACTGGTGGTGTCGGCAGCCTTCATGGCTCAAGACGAAGAAGGAAGACCAAGGAGGCGGAGGGTGGTTTAATATTGACGGTTCAGTGTTGGACGCCACACACCTGAGTCCAGGGTAAAAGGTAATAGGAAGCGACAACCAGACTAACAAATAAGAGAACGAGAGCCGTGATTTGCGGACGTTGATGTTTCAGAGACGCCCAAGCTGTATGTGGAAGCTGAGTTTAATGCATAATTCAAAAACCACCTTAACTCGCTGCGGTTTTAAATGAGATGTTGAAAGGCTCGTCTAGTTCCAGCTCAGAGTGACTCTTCATCAGTCATTTCTCTGGCCAGCATAGGCAGCCCAGGTAGGAGAATTTTGTTTAGTTCTCTGAAAGCTATCAGTCAATCTGATTGCATCTGACCGGGGAGGGCTCGGTAGAGATGACACTTGACCCCGTACCCTCAGGCAAGTCAGCAAGGAAAGCAAAAGAAACTCGGGTGCCCAGGGCTCTCCGCTAAAGGTCAGGAATCCTTTTTCCCTTGCTTCCAAGGCTTCACACTAACCCCACTGTTAGCCAGTTATTTTACCCCTTTACTTGGGGGTACCCATTACAAAACTGTTGTGTGTAAAATAGTCACTTGTCTTGACCGCGCAGAGATGCTGAAGAAGAAAAACAAGGCAGCTTGAAGAGTGCTCTCCAAAGGTGTGCGCGAGCTGCCCTTGTTCCTGACGTTGTACGTAATCCTGATCCCCTCTGCCCTCTGCATAGCCCCCGTTTGAAAACCCTCTAGGAATAAAGCCGTGGCAGTGGTTCCACCCGAGTCCAGTTGTGAAGTTCAGATTCCGACTCAGGGCTGTGAAATGTTGCACCTTGATTTCTCTCAAAATCAGAATAGTCAAGTATGCAGTCGTTCAAAGAGATGTTATAGAAATGTATTTCAGGACGCTGGAAGATGTTCATGAGAAATTGTTAGATCAAATATTCGATCGTAAGAGATCGTGCTCAGTAGAACTGAATTCTTATTCTTCAAACAGGTATAAAAAAACAACTTGAAGACTATAAAGTAAAATCCTAAAAGTCGTCATCACTATGTAGTGAAATTAGTAACAACTTTCTTTTACTGTTATTCTTTTTTTATTGACCTACAGGTAGCTTACCGTGTTGTGTTAGTTTCAAGTGTACAGCAAAATGATTCAGTTATACATACATGTATATATATATATATATTCTTTTTCAGATTCTTTTCCATTATAGGTTATCACAAGATATTGAGTATAGTTCCCTGTGCTATACAGTAGGTTTTTGTTGTTTACCTATTTTATATTAAGTGAAGTGAGGCAGAGAAAGACAAATATCATATGGTATCACTTATACATGGAATCTTAAAAAATGATGCAAATGGGGCTTCCCTGGTGGCACAGTGGTTGGGAGTCCGCCTGCCAATGCAGGGGACACGGGTTCGACCCCTGGTCCGGAAGGATCCCACATGCAGCGGAGCAGCTAAGCCCATGTGCTTCTGTGAGGCCAGGGCCCGTGCTCCGCAACAAGAGAAGCCACCGCAATGAGAAGCCTGCGCACCACGACAGGGAGTGGCCACCCACTTACCACAACTAGAGAAAGCCCGTGCACAGCAATGAAGACCCAACACAGCCAAAAATAAATAAATAAATTAAAAAAAAAAATGATGCAAATGAATTTATTTACAAAGCAGAAATAGACTCACAGAAAACAAACTTATGGTTACCAAAGGGGATCGCGGGGCAGGGGGGTCTGGGCATGGGGAGATAAATTAGGAGTTTGGGATTGACATATATGCACTAATATATATAAATTAGTCACAAGTTTTATTTTCTTCTTTTGGATTACCTGTATCATCTAAATTTCTTACAATCGTGCACTACTTATATTACAAGAAAACGTATATCTTAAGATGTAGCATTCAATATTCGTCAGTATGCATGGGAGTCTCACTGTAATGCCATCCAGTAGGTGAAACAGGGCTATAACAAGGCCAATTTAGTGTAATGGTGGAGAACACTGACTCCAAAATTGGGCAGCCTTGCTTTGCCACCTTTGGCAAAGATGAATCAATCTCACTGTGCCCCAGGGTCCTATTTATAAAACGGGGGTCCTAATAGTTGCTAATTCTAGAGTCGTACAAATAGATGAAAAACATATTTACAAATTGCTCAGCATATAGTATGCTTCCAATATACATTAGTTAATTTTACTATCACTGTATTTATCCTTATATTCATCTTGAATAGGTACCAGGAAGGTTCTGCAGTGGAGTGTTACATTTTGTGGACGAAAAGTGCTTGAAAGAGGCTGGCTCAAGTGACTGATGCCACACAGATTATAAAAGCAGTGGTTTACGTGAAGCCGTTAGCCAGAGGGACTGACACTCCCTGTCCTTTGCCGTGCGGTTATCTTGCAGCCTTCCTGATACTTTGAAGTAGCTCTGGCTGCCTGTGGATTCTTGGTCTATCCAGTGCAGAAATTCCAGCACTAAACCTGGGAAACATGCCTGATACCATTCCTGGGTTTTTTAGGTCACTCCAGACCCTGAACTGAGGCCTCTATTTTTGGACTGTCTAGATAACGTCAAGGACAGTCATTGGCAATAACAAAACCTTTTTGGCCATGCCATTTTATGGGAACTAAAGAGAATTTGGGGTAAATATATATTCCCGGGAAGGTCATTTCACTTGTTTTTAGGGCTGTGTTCAACAACAAATATATTCACTGAAAATTTTCGAAGCACAATTATACAACTTACCCCTTTAGTTATCAGAGTTGAGAAAGTATGGGAGACTCATCTGGGTTTAGCCCATTTGACCTCTTTGAAGTATAGCAGCAGTTACTTTCCTATCTTACTACTGAGTGTTCCCAAATGCTGACAGACTCAACAGCTACACGTGAACAGCCACCAAATATACAACAATTAGATGGGAACATGGCATCGTGCCTGTTTTCAATACCAAGGTCACACAGAAGCCCGTTTTCTCAAGAAATTCTGCAGCATAAACATGCCTATGAACATTCAGTACTCAACCCACTTCATTCTGTGTGACCTTGACGGCCTTTTTTAAGGTGTATTTTATGTGGATTTTCTGTGATAGAGGAAAAAAAAAAGAGTTCCACTTTTTCACAACGTACTCTACTAGACCAGCTGTCTTTTTTGAGATGTCAAATACCTACTTTATTATAATGAGACAGTGACAGTCAATTTAAATAAGAATTTATGGCGAACATGAGGCGCTGGAAGGACTTTGGCTAATCACTGTAATGTCCCCAAGAAATGGTAAATGGAAGCGTAAGGAAATTGAGTTAACACAAGTTAAAAGTTCACATACTTACAGAATTATATTAGAAGACCTACAACTTAATCAAATTATCTGAAGCTGCTCATCTAGCTTCTACTGTACCAGTGAACATTTTTGCAATTTTACTTTTAGATATATATTAAGTAATAGGTTTGGATTGGGTCAAACTGGGAGAACCCTAATGAGGCAGAACGGGCGAAAAGCTAATCCGTCATGAGCATCATTCTGCATCTTTAGACTGAACATTACCAGGCAGAGCTTTCCCTGGTTAGTTGGTTACTCTCATATCTATCATTCTGACATTTTGAATAATTGAAAAATCAAATAGGAATTCTGTGCACAAAAAAAGAATCTGATGGAGAAGAAATGTGTTACTGGTCACCTAATCTTTGATTTTTTAAACTCTTCTATTTGTTCTATCAACTGTAGAAGCTCAAGAAGTGATAAACGTACAGAGTTTTTAAAATTAAGGGCATCGTTAACAGATTTTCCACAAAGGACAATTTCATGAGATGCAAAAGACAAAATTTAGATATAAAGTCACATAAATAATGTTTGTTTATCTACTTTGAATTCATTTAAGGTCAGTGAGTTCTTAAATCCAAGGTACCACGCGGTAGAATTATTACTTTCAAAATGCTTTTAATACACAGTGCAGGATATTCGATAATTGAATATATGTGGCATTTCTTTCCTGTAAGGTTACCAACCTAACTTTGTCGAGAAGAGTAGAAAGTCTTCGTAACTGAGGTTTGCCACAAATTACATGTGTGTGGCTCTCTCTGGGGTCAGCCCAGCATGAATCCGTGCTCCCTTAAAGACGGTGCCGAAGCAACTGGGAAGTTTGTGTGCAGTGAAAGAAATGGAACCTTTGAATTCAGTCCTTCATATACAATTTAGATGTAGAACTGTAGTTTTCTTTTTAAGTCATAAAACCTTTGGAGAAGTTCTGCCGTTTCTTTTCTTTTCTGATGGAACTACACGTAAAGAATAAATTAATTGGCAGAATACTTGGTAACATAGACGTGCACACACTAAGAAATGAACAAGAAAAAATATGGCCTCCTGCAGACTTGTTTCTAGCTGCTTGCCTGGGGGAAGAGAGTAAGCTGCCTCCTCTTCACTGCCTTTAGAGAATTAATTCTCATATGAAATGAAAGGTCCCGTCCAATCCTATTTCATGGTAGCTTTGAGGGCTTGACTGTCCCCAAGCGAGAGACTTCCCTTGATAGTTTCCTGCTGACATCACTTTACACCAGAAGGTGGCAATTGTTTCAATAATCACACTAACAAATCTGTTTTGCCATCGGATTAGATTTTTAGAGATAGTGTTCATCTGGTTCTTGTCAAGAAGATGCCTTTTAAAATCAGTAGCATTCACTTGTAGATTTCTTTCGCAGGATGGTTTTTCCACACCCATTAGCTGGCTGAAATATGGTACCTCTTTTAGGATAACGTAAGCTGCAAATTTTCTCTATTTCTCCGTATTAAACCTTGTTCTTTCACCTGAACAAGGAACAGGATGCCATATAAGCTGTCAATTCTAGTGAAGGGATAGCATGATAAAAGTATAAGTATATAGTATCATGGACAATGTGAAGAATGCACTTCATTTCTCCCTTAGAAGGAAAACTGGTGCAGACTTTCTTCAGTTGACCATGATAGCTGAAAAGTGTAGTGTACTCATGAGATTCATGTCAATATACAATGAAAAACCATTCACATATAAATCACAAGGCGTGTATGTCTAACCTAACCTCACAAGATAGCAAAATTCCATCAATTGCTCAATTAAAACGGGGTGGAAGGGGCTTCCCTGGTGGCGCGGTGGTTAAGAGTCTGCCTGCCAGTGCAGGGGACACGAGTTCGAGCCCTGGCCCAGGAGGATCCCACATGCCTCAGAGAAGCTAAGCCCGTGCACCACAACTACTGAGCCTGCACTCTAGAGCCCGCGAGCCACAACTAATGAACCCATGTGCCACAGCTACTGAGCCTGTGCTCTAGAGCCTGTGAGCCACAACCACCGAAGCCCACGAGCCACAGCTACTGAAGTCCGCGCGCCTAGAGCCCGCGCTCTGCAACAAGAGAAGCCACCGCAGTGAGAAGCCCGCGCACCGCAACAGAGTAGCCCCCGCTCGCCACAACTAGAGAAAACCCACACGCAGCAACGAAGACCCAATGCGGCCACAAATAAATAAATTTATAAAACAAAAAACTGAGTGGAAGGTAAAAGGCTTCTTCATGCTCCACAGTTCACAAAAAGCCTATCAGCTTCCTTAACCGTTTGACAAAATGCACAGAAACCTCCAAAATCCCAGCACACTGGACCTGCCTGAGGATTTATCTCCGAAGACAAGTTTCCAAAACCTGTCATCTGAACACTGTTTGCCATCCATAAAGAGAGAGGAAGAGGAAGGGGCAGAGAATAATGTTGTCTCTGTGAAGCCACAGCATTCGTTCCAGATGGTCTCTTTTTTTCCACAGCTTAGGTTACCTACATGACAAAAGGGGGAGAGGCCAGGGGTGAGCACTTTTTTTTTTGTAAAACTGAGAACTCCAGACATTTGTCATCCAGAAAAAATGCCTGCCTCTCAGCAGGGTAGATTTTTAAAAATTGTTCTTAGCGCCTCTCTCTAATTGGGCTTCCTCGACTTTTCACACAGCCTTTCCCCCCGCAAGTCCACAAAAGCCAAAGTTCTCCCACACCTAGTCACCACTGACAGGCCCATAAATCACACGAGGTTGCAAAGAATTGTTTTTCACATTATGCCATTAATGCCTAGAATGTGGAAAACCATTTTATAGTATAAAACATATTAAAGCAATAAGAAATAGCATGTCAGATTTCTCATTAGTAAATTCTAATAATGGCTAACATAAAAAAATGTAGCTATCTGTTAATATTTTTTCTCCAATTCACACTTAAAAGAAAAATATTACAGTGTCTTTTAGTATCCGTGCAACACTCACGGAGGAATTTATTACACCAAAGTGATCTGGCGTGCCTGAACTAGCGTGAGCAATATGAAAATTTAAAGAGCGCTGAATGCCCATTCTTTAATTTTACTAAAATAATGAAAAACATATATTATTTGGGCTCAAGAAGCATGTAAATACTGACTCAAACGAAGCATCTATTTTGTACATATATATTGCATTTTTCTACTGAATATTTAAAACCATTCCTCTTATAATGTTTTTCTTGCTTCTGTCCCCTAAATGTAAAAAGAAATACGAATCTTGAAAACCACCAACTCTTTCTAACCTCTGTCGTTTTCAGCAAGCTTTTCCCTTCAACTCTGAGGGACTACTCTAAGTTGAAATGTGTAATCTCAATCACAGCTTGTAAATTTTAATAGCGTAAGTAGAGTAGCAATAGTTGCTCTTCCTTTGAAATGCGTTGGCATTGGTGTTAGGGCAGTCGGAGGGCTTTGTTTATTTTTTGGGGAACGTTCGGATGTAAACATTAAACCTTTACAGTGGGACTTAGAGCAAGAATTGTCTTCTGCCTCCCAGCTACTGGCCTGACTGGCTCAGGCCTTTCAGAGCAGCCCACTCTGGAGTCACGAACAAACTGTGACACACCAGATGGGCGTCTCCCAGATGTGGCAGAAGCTAACACTATCGTTATAGCCCTGATCCTGTAGGAAGCTAGTGAAGACACCATTGCACAAGGATTAGCATTTGCGAATTCTAAAAATCTGTTGATATTTAAAAAAAAACCAAAACTTTTTTACCTTCCACATGTCTGCTTCTTGACGCATCTGTCTACCTGCCGTGGAGCGCAGACCCTTGAATATTACATGAGAAACGGGGAAGCGAGCTATGGCTGAGGAAGAAAAGGGGAGAGAGATTTGAAATATATTCATTAGTTTTCTTTCAAGTTCATTTTATGGGCTTTTTACAGGAAGGTGTTTTCTCTTCGTTTTTTTTTTTTTTTTTTCTCTATTTCTGGCATCAATTGTGCTGGAGTTTGCTTTTGAGTAAGAAAGGTTGAACAGTAGATTAAAGGTAACATGCAGCAGTAAACTGCAGTAGAATTAGGTTATAGTTGCAAAAATCTCCTTCTTTTGTTTTGTTTTGGGGTTGAGTACTCTCAGAGATAAAAATGGGTCTCTAAATCACAGATTATGGCTCTGAGGAATTGAAAACACATGGACTAAATATAGAGAATCCTGCACTGGGACGCAGAAGGCCTTGGAAAGTACCAACGTTGCAGTTATTCACTGCGTAGTTTTGAACAAGTCGTATAACCTCTGTGGGCCTCGATTTGTTACTTCTAAGATTATTCTAACATTGTAAATGAATATTTTGAATTCTCCCAAAGTGTATTTGGTGCAAAGAAGAAATATAACACTTTTTTTTTTCTTTAACTTGTATTTCACAAAGAAATCCAGGGCTTCCCTGGTGGCGCAGTGGTTGAGAGTCCGCCTGCCGATGCAGGGGACACGGGTTCGTGCCCCGGTCCGGCAAGATCCCACGTGCCGCGGGGCGGCTGGGCCCGTGAGCCATGGCCGCTGAGCCTGCGCGTCCGGAGCCTGTGCTCCGCAGCGGGAGAGGCCACAACAGTGAGAGGCCCGCGTACCGCAAAAAAAAAGACAAAAAAAGAAATCCAGAGCAGAGTTGCTAACCCATCATAAATATAGTCACAAAACCTCTCAGGTGATCACTCAAACGCATCCTGAACTTCCTCAAGTCCATGGGCTGCCCAGGGCTCAGGGGCTATAGGCTTAGGGTTCCCATCATTGAAATCAGAGACTACAAAAGAAAATGTACTAATTAAAAGAAATGCTTAGGGAAGACATATGGGAACATATGTTTATGTATGACTGATTCACTTTGTTATAAAGCAGAAACTAACACACCATTGTAAAGCAATTATACCCCAATAAAGATGTTAAAAAAAAAAAGAAAAAAAAAGAAAAAAATAAAGAAATGCTTATTTTATGCATATTTACACAATAAGTTCATTCCTACAAGCTAAGTCTGTTTTCATTCAGGGTTGTTGCAGGTCCGTAGAAGTGAAAAAATGTTTAAAATAACACACTTTTATTTTTCTTTCTTTCTTTCTTTTTTGCGGTACGCGGGCCTCTCACTGTTGTGACCTCTCCCGTTGCGGAGCACAAGCTCCGGACGCGCAGGCCCAGCGGCCATGGCTCACGGGCCCAGCCGCTCCGCTGCACATGGGATCTTCCCGGACCGGGGCACGAACCCGTGTCCCCTGCATCGGCAGGCGGACTCTCAACCACTGCACCACCAGGGAAGCCCGAAATAATACACTTTTAATACTGTACTATATCCTCACGAGTTGCTGTGAGAGTAGATCTTAAATGCTCTCACCACAAAAAAGAAATGCAAATAGCCGACATAATGCAGGTATTATCTAACAGTAGGGTGGTAATCATTCTTCAATATTAAGTATATCAAATCAACATGTTGTACACCTTCAACTTACACAATGTTAATATTCATGTATATCTCAATATAGCTGGAAAAAATAAATAAATTTCAGTTTTCATGACAAAAAAAATAATAATACACTTTTGGGGGGAAACACCCAAAATCAAGACTGTGACCAACTCCGAAGGGAAATTCCTCTTCATTGGATAAAAATGAAGGCACGTGATGTCATATGAGATCGTCTGGTGCTTGATGTCAATGAATACATGAAAATAAAGCATCCGAACTCTTTCTCTCGTATTAAGCTTCCAGACCATGTCGTACCGACTTGCGCTGGTAGAAGATAGCATTACTATCAATGAAGGATGGAAGTCTGAGATCTGACGACTTGCACTTGCTGACTGCCTCCCTACTTCCTTTCACGCTAAATCCATTAGTGGAGATGGGTCGGCATTAATAAACAAGAAGCACCAGATAGCTGTCCCTTCAGGGACGGTTCTACGTGACGCGTGGTCCACACTGCCCACACACGGCTGCAAGATGTTTGCCCTATTCGGTGACACTTTTTTATTGATTTATTTATTCTCTGTGCTTCAAGCCAATTTTTCCCTAGGTAGCTTACACTTCTTATACTTAAAATGTATTAAAAAGTTACAGTCTCTGACAGGGAAGGCTTTAAAAATAAATGGAGGAAAGACTCTGGCATTCATCTTTGTAACCTTTGGGAGCCTTATAGACGGTTGGGCACTGTGGCCTCCACACAGTAGGTGCTCTATAAATGCTCATTGAATGGAACTGAATTGAATTGTATTGTCAGATTCGGAACCGTTTCATATGATCGTATTTTCACCTTTCTATCCCACTGTAGTTATAGACACATATCTGACGATGTAGGTGTACATATATATTTCTAAAAATAATTTTACACCAGTGAATCCAGATAAAATATATAGTGAATTTTTCCATCGTGGGTTGATATTGAATACTTTAAGTGTTATGTTTACAAATGACTTTTGTTATGAATATGAAAAGAGCCATAGGGTTTTCTGGATCATAAAGTAACTGTAGGTTAGAACTGTGTCTTATAATTGGAATGCAGCAGCATATAGATCATCTGACCTTATGGCCTTCAGAGGGTATCCCTTGTCACCTAGGGGTTCCTTCAAGTACCCTAAGGGCCAGCAGGAAACAGGAAGGCAGATAAAGGGACATAGGCCACCTCCATCCCTTCAACAGAGAAGTCCACTTCCATGGGTTTGATACAGTAATACATTGGGCTTCTCTGTAGAGAAGTATTCACTGCTTTAAACATAACGAAAGCCACTAATCTTTAACACAAAAAGAGAGAGAGAAGGAACCGTGTTGCTAACAGAAAGCTTAGGCACAGAGATCTTTGTCAAGGTTATGCCACGTAACTATGGGGTACATGAAGCGTGACCGGAAATTACGTATCCTGACACCCAGTCCAGTCAGGGCTTGCCTAGGTTGCAGGAAAGTGCTAAGAGAAAAATAGACCTTCCTAGATTAGTCTGGGTCACCCCAACATGGGTCTCTACGGCAGCAACGCAGGGAGTCAAAAGGAACGGAAAATCTACAGTCAACCAAGACACCAGCCTTGACCTACGCTCCCCACTAGTCACAATAATTTCCAAGAGGCTAATGCCTAGTAAGGCTTTATCGACTTGTAGAAACTACCAGTCTCCCTCTGTCTCTCCTATTGCAGAAGACAAAACTTTTCCGCTTCTTACCCCTATGGCTACCAAAAAGTAAACATAGTCATTGGGTTACTTAGAGACGCCAGGATTCTGGTTTTAGTTCATTCCCGTGATATCTAAAATACACGTATTTGCTTAATTTATGACTGAGCCCTTCGATTTCCTATTATTTGTATCTGAGGTTTTACTTTCATAAATCACTATTGCATTTATCTATTCATCTGGTACCACACTAGTTATTAAGAGTTTTTAGCCAATGCCACCAAATATAAATCAATACCATATAGTATTAGCTACAAGTATCTTTGAGGAAAAGACATGGTATATTACTTCATAGTATATTTAATGCTTTTAATATGCTATCATATTCATAAAGGCAATATTGACTCAGTCCAACGGGTCTGTACTCCAAGAACAAAAAGTCATTTTCATTATTAACCAACTGAAGTCTCATTAGACTTGAAGATTTTCAGTATCTGGAGAATTTTTTTTTTTTGATGATCAGGCTCATGCTTTTAAACTCTTAGAACTACTGAACGGTAGCAAACCTTAAATTCTCTATGTAATATCTAAGGTTAACTGAACTTTACCTAGTGATTGCTCAAGGTGACATTATTTTAAAGACAGTGAAGAAATACTTTTAAATGAAACATTCCCCCGATCCGTGGGAATATGTAGGGTGTGCTTTTTTGATGGACAAGCAAAAGCAATAATGTTTAGCAACAGACCACCCCATAGTGGGAACCGCTTTTCAGCCTGGTTTTTGTCAGACCAACAGCTGCTCCATCAGTCAATTAATGACCAGGGACAAAAGGCATTTTTTTAAATCAATTAGCAGCCCCTCCAACTGAATAAAATCCCTGGGTATGCTTTTCAACAACAAAACAAGAGCTAGGAGTGAATACAGCTAAGAAGATCATAAATTCTTGGAAATACAGTTCTAAAAGCTGAAAAAAACATTTAGAGGTTAGTTGGTCATACCATGCCCTTGGCAGGACTCCAATAACTCATCCTAGGAAGACAAGAAATATATATACATTTTTTCAGTATATATAGAAATATATGTGTGTCTGTATACCTAGTGTGTTTGTATGTATGCAGAGAATGAGATTCCCATTATTTCTTATCAGCTGATTTTATTAACAACCTTCACGGCAAGAAATCCATTGTAATCCAGCCTCTATTCCACATTCAGTGGCAGAAACACAGTCATGTCATCCCAAAATGGATATTATTATAGCTATTTATTATCTTCCATAAAATCATTCATAATTTTAATATTACACATGCTTTCTGGCTTCTTTAGAGAAATAATAACAGCTTATTTAATCTTCCTTCTTAGGTTTTATCTTCTAATCCCTTTGTCCTACTTCTAAAATATCATTGTTAATCTAAATCTAATTTTCCTGGCATAATGATTTGAGTATATTAGATGCTTTAACAAAATTGAGTTATAAAATTATCATTTCCCCTTGTAATAACAAAGTTAGTATTCAGATATAGGTATTTAAATACTTTCATTAAGCACATATCCATTGACCAAGTTTCAATGGGCGAAAGTGAAAATCATAATTCCCACTCAAAAAAAACGAAAGACGTGAGCCCTTCCTGAGGGCCAACATACCAACATATATTCACTAAATGAACATGGCAGACCAATTTGAGAAAATCAGCTGAAAAACCGGGAGAACTTGCAAAACAAGTTCAAATAACGAGTCAGGAAAACAAAAACTACACTAGGTATATAGACCTGAAGAAATTTTATACCAAGTATTAGTTGGAAGGATGAAAGAGTAAAGAAATAAAGAAAGGGATGCCGAAGTATTACCTAAATATCCGTAATCACTAGAAGCAACTCCAACCTGTAGGGCTGAGGCCACCCAGGTAGCAGCGACTGCAGAGAGTAGCTTGCAACCCTCCGCCAGGGGAGCTAAAGGCAAGAGCTGAGATTTCTGCAGCCTCGGAGCTGAAAGGAGGGGCCCTGCATACTTGGTGCTCAAACCTCTGAGGTCAGCAAGTGCCTGGTGGTTTGGCTAGCAAAGGGCAGGATGGTACCCCGCGGGGCACGGCGTAGCTGGCGCCGACAGTGCCAAAGGGAGATGGAGGCTTGCGCCTTAGCGCTCTTCTTCTATTGGGGCGGTGCCAACAGGACCTGGGAACAAAAAAGAAGTTTTTATTTTCCTTCCTCCTGCCTTCCAATTGTCTACCGTTTGCGGAAGCCTACAAGATGCCAAGTGCAAGGGAGTGCGGGAAATGTAGTTTGCGGACTCCGAGCCCTAGCACCATGAAGCAGGGTGTAAAAGAAAGGACGTGAAGCCTAGAGACACTGTGTACCCAGAAGCTGGTTCGCTGCCAGATGTCCCAACTTCAGAATTCTCTCTCACCCCCACCTCACCGTCATCTCTTAATGCCGCGCTTTGGAGAGCCAAGTTCTCTGAAAACCATTCACTCCGATGTATGATTACTCTCCTGTAACCATCTCAAAGATACCTGTAACTTAAACTATGCTCGTCACCTCCAAATCAATCCTTTACTGTTAGAATTTTAGGAAGAGGGACATGTTGGGGAGCAACAGGATCTTACTTTGGACTTATCAGGCAAGTGAGGAGGTCCTCCTGAATTACTGAGTTGGGAAGCTTATTAAAAGCTCGGAGAAAGGAAGATGGTGTCAACGGCAGCACAGCTTTTCCGTCTGTAAATCCACACGTAAAAGCAGACAGAACTACTAGAGGGCAAAACCGAAACTCCCTGGACAATATTTACAACAAACCTGCATAACAAGTTATCCCACACATGCCAAAATACAAGGAGATGGAGATGAACCACCAATAGCCTAAGAGCTGCATGGTTGCCAAGTCTGTGTAGGAGGATGGTAGGAGGGGGCGTAAGAAGCCCACAAGCCTGGCAGGGTTGGTGCAGTGGAGCCAGGAGGGTGCTCTCCAGTGACCCTCTGGGGCACTCTTCCAGGACAGGGCCCCTTCAGGACCAAACTCTCCATCAGGCACAGTAGCCACAATGCCTGGGGCCCACTGGCCTTTTGGGGACCCATGGAATGTTTATATTTCTTTTAAAATCAGAAGGAAAAATGCACTTTTAGGCCAAAGAAAATGTTTTAATATATTCATTTTAATACCAGCGCAGTTGTAAAGGGTAATTTATTAACGTTTTTAATGGAGGAAGGGGCCCACAAGGGCCTAGGAGCCACAGACATCGTGATGCAGCCCTGGGCCCCCTGCAGAGTAGAAAGAGGCGAGCAGGGCGTGGGGACAATAGTGACAAAGTCAAGGGAAAATCCAGAGCAAGGGTAGAGGGGAAGAGAGCCAGGAAACTTGGGAAAGCGAGCCAGCACACTTTTACAGAAAAGCAACAGAAGAGGGAGCCCTGGGAAATTAGAAAAGCTACCCTGAATCCAGCCTCACTCCTAAAGTTCAAGAAAACTAATTTCATATAGAAAGGAACAACAGAAAAGTATTGAGGTCAAATCCCACACAGTGTTATGATGAGAGAAAGAAGAAACCATGTGGAAGAATAACATCCCAACAGACAATGAAAGCGCACCAGAAAGATGTGTCCTCAAAAAAGATCAGATCGGCAGCCTGCTGTTTCCAAACAAGCTAAGGAACATTAAGAAAACATTAACAAAGTGATACAATACCTGAAAGTGCAACAGGAATCACGAGTCAGAACACCTCAGAGGAGAAGTGACAGACTCCAGGAAAGAGTTATAAATTAAAGGGAAAATCATTTTAGCGATGAAGACTAGAGCAGAAGGAGCACCAGAGCTTATAGACGCGGTGGGTAATGTCTCAGGTGAAATAGAAAGTGAAAAGGAGGGATGTTTAAACATCAAAAAGAAATGAAATAGACAAAAGGGATTCGAGAGAAAATGATCAATATTGAAGGAATGAAAAGGAAATCAAACCAGTGATTGATAGGAGTTTCTGAAGATGAAAACCCAAACAAGAAAACAGAATAAATACTAAAAACAGTAACTTGGAAGAGTTCCCTGAAATAAGGATTTATAGCTGCAGATGAAAAGTGTGCAGTGCGTTCCTGAGACTCCACAACTACCAACATCAAGACTAGTAACATCATTGCACTGTAAATACAAAGCGAAAATGGGGGAGCATCTTAGGAAAAAAAATCGTGACTTATAAGGAAAAGGAAATTAGATTCTCCTCAGACTTTTCAACAACAATGCTTCATGCCAGAAGAAAAACAGAGTAATATATTTAACATAGAAAGAAAGTGTAAGCGAAGGATTTGCTATCTCACAAAACTGACTTTCAAGTATAGAGGGGACAGTTAAACCGTTATCAACATGCAAGAACTCTGGGACTATCGTTCCCATGAGCCCTTCTTGGAGAATCGAGTAGGGACTGAGCTTATGCCTAGAGAGACATTCACTTAAGGGCTGGTGGTGAGCGTGAAATATATATTTACCAGTAAAAGTGAGAGGAAATGAGGGTTAAAAGGCAGAGAGAGAGTATATTATGTAATGGTTAGAGGCTCTGACAGTGTAGTTATGACTACTAAAAAATGAGGGGAGAACATATATAAAAAACCTTATTTTAAGTTTTCAGCTATCATATTGGTGGTGATACTCGTACTGTTATTTTGAGATTGGTGTGTGTGTGATATGAGATAAAAGCAGATGCGTTATTATGGGATCTTCTAATTTTATCATTTTTTGTTCCTTAAGAAAAAAAATTCAGGGTTTTCTAAAAAGGGAAATAAGGTGTTATAGAGATGGAGCTATAGAAGGTAGGAAGAGACACTGATGAAATAGAGAAGTTAAGTAAAAGCTTCATAATCTTCAACTAGAATTAGAATATAAACAGGAATTCATGAAATTTAAAGGCATGCATATATCTCCTGGTTCTGTGCATTTAAAAGGGCTAGAAACAATGGTCAGCCTAGTAACCATGATCGCCCCCTGGCAGCTTGTGGACTTGAATATCTTCTTTCACTAAAAAAAAAACTGGAATTTCTGGGGGAAATGGCTAACTCTATTTCTGGGGCAAAAAATATACAAGTGGAACCTGGAACATCTTCTAACAGAAGGTAGCAAAGAAGCTATCAGAGACTTCGAAGGTCATGTCAGAGGGATTCAACAGCCATCCAAGAGGCTCTACCAGCCAAAGACTGGACAAGTGGAACTTTGATAATGATAAACATTGCAGTCGATCAGACCGAGACAATTTGTTTAAATTCATGAGTTCGTAATGATACAGCTTTTTAAATAAGCACTGGTTATCTTCACAAGATAAGGAATCGATTATCTTGAAAAATGGAAAATAAAGGGAAAGAATCCACTGGGGAGCAACTAGTAGATGAAGTAGGTGTCTATTTATATAAGTATTCACCTAATATGTGAAAAGGAAATGATAGAATGAGAACATCACTATTTTTGCAGCCTTCACGAATGAGTAGATGTGGGCATTTAGGATCAATGGCTGCTAAGATCACAGAAAGTGAGAGAACCAGATATCGTGTGCCCCAAATAGTCCTTCCAAAAAACATTGTGGAAATGATGACTAAACTAGGAGGGACACTAGGGGATATAAAGACAACTTTAGCGTTGCCAAAGGGATCGAACCTGGGTCGGACCCAGTCTCTGGATTCAGCTGCCAATGTTCAGGAAATTCAAAAAACAGAGGAGCAAGTTGATCTGCCCTGAGAGTATCGCATTAGCAGGATATAGACTACGGGGAACACTACAGGTGAAACAGCCCAAGCTCTTCAGTAAAATGTAAGAAAATGAAAGGGATCTGGGAGAAACCTATAGATTAAAAGGGACTTAAAAGACGTATCAAATTTTTTAATGGATGAGACTAAGCTACCATTTGTAGGAATGCATATTAGGGGGATAAAACTATGAGAAGAAAAACTCAAAGAAGAGATTACTCTAAAAGTCAGAATAATAGTTACTTAGGGCAGAAGGAAGGGGGTTATGACTGAGGTGGGTCAGTGGAAGCAGCTTCTGTTAGACAGTGGGTCTCTTTCTTGACCGGGGTGGGGTCCTCCTTACAGTAATTTATTGAGACACACATTTGATTTGCGTGTTTTCTGTGTCTCTGGTTGAAATGAAAAGATTTTAAAACTAAAAAGCCCTGAGAGCAGCTGTTTCACTGTTACTTCTTCTGTTCCTAAAACAACTTCTTTATCTTATTGTAACAACTCTACCCCTCCTATCCCTCCCTAGACTCCATCCTCTGACATGTTTCTTCTTTCTTCCTTGTTATATTAGACGATCAGTGAATATTAGTCATGATTATAGAGCAGAACATGGTGATCTGAGAGCCCGCCCTGCCCACATACCCCTTCTGAGAGAGAGATACCTGGAATTCCTTATATCTAGGTCACTATGCTTTGTCACGTGGGTCTCTTCTAACCCCACTCACAGTTGATAAAACTAAGGGTCTATAAATTCATTCAACATAGACTTGCTTTAGTTTATGTGGCTAAGTACTGGAATCTGGAATTCAAACTCAAGCCATTCAGCGTCAGAACCCAAGACCCTAAACGTAGTCACTAGCTAAACCAGTATATGTCCTCTCTGTTGGAAAACATGAATGTGATTTAGAGAAGGATCCAGCCCGAGGCTGGACAAACTACAGCCTTCAGGCCATAGCCAGCCATGCCAGCCATTTTTACGTGGTCTGTGCGTGAAGAATGTTTTTGCCATTTTTAAATGGTTAGAAAAATATACAAGAGGGATACTATTTTGTGACCTGTAAAACTTACACAAAATTCACATTTCAGTTTTCATTAATAAAGCTTTATTGGCACACAGTCACACCCATCCATGTACACATTGTCTTTGGCTGCTTTTGTGCTCACTGGCAGAGTCGAATAGTTGCAACAGAGACCATATTGCCTGCAAAGCTTAAAATATATACTATCTGGCCTTTTAGAGAAAAAGCTTAGAGACTTCTGAGCTAGGTAATAAATGGGTGAACTTAAAGAGAGAAAGGAGAAAACAGCAGTAATCAGAAGCCCTATGGCAGTGGAATCTATCAGCAAACAGAAGCTATGAGTTAAAGAGGAGAGCAGAGGCAGGAGAGAAAGCAAGAGTAGCTGAGATACCATCATCTTAGAGGAACACACAACACTTCCAACGCTTGTCCCGCGAGACGTGTTCTACGCTCGCTCTACAGTGGTTCACGGTCTCAGTTAGTGTTCTGCCTTATTTCTTTATGTTTCCATGTAATAAACACCAAGTCACCTGGGGAAAAATAAAGCGCATCTCTGTTTCTGGTAAGCTGAAAAGGTCTAACACACAGCTTGGCTTTCATTCTCTTCTCTGACCCCAGGTTCCCCTCAGTCTTCCACCATGACCACCAACAGTAACAAATGACTTGAGCTCGTGATTGCAGAGCTTAATGAAATGCTTACAAATTCTCTAAAATGTAAGGATCATAAACCAACTTTTTCCTTCCATTCCAGTGCTCCCACATGAGAGGGGTGGTACCGCCTCAGTTTAAATTACCTGAGCGTCCATTTCTTCATGTATCTCCCTACTCGGATTCTCCAGTGGCTACACTTACTGCTCGTTGAGTGAAGCCCAAACTCCAAGGCCTTCTTCCATAGCATCTCTCGCCTCCCACCGACTGACCTTAGCCCAGCCCTCTAGACCTTTCTTATGACAAGCAGATAACAAAATAATTATTGGTCAGGACTGGAGTCTGGCATTTCAAGTTCCATTCACAGATCTATTCCTTAAACTGTGGGCAAAAGGGAAACTCAAAAGTAGAAGCATCTTGGCTGGTATCCAGAGCTCACGTGTAGGGACTAAGCTTTCCTGGGGGAGAGCTTGCCTACCAGAGCCTGTGGCTGAAGCTGAAAGTCTCTTGGGGCCCAGCCACCCTGATAGAGCACCATACACTCAGGAACGATATGTGACACTGAACAGATGAGTAAAAACTAAGGTGACGGCAACCCTCAGTGGGACATAGCTGAGGCCTGTGCAAGCACATAACCCTTCAAGAAGACACTAGGGAGTGGGTTCCAGGAGGAGACTTTGAACTTCCAGCTAGTAAGAACATGGGAGGGTCCAGCAGTTTATTTAAAAAGTAAAATACTTTTGTGCCCTGAAGTAACGAACCCAGTCATGATCCTGGTGATCAGACTACCCTGTACTGGGAGTTATCCTTCCACGTCTGCTGGCAAAACTGGCAAATCCATGAGAATGATGTGATTGATCTGCTAGACTTGTTCAATTGATCCATCCGTCAATCAATTACTAGCAATGACTAGGAGACAAAACTTGATTGTTTGAGTATTTGGGATTCCAGTCAACACCGTGGCCAAGACTCAAGATGCTCTTGTTGGGAATTTAATCTCATTTTATCAAATGATACAAAACAGCTCTCTCCTAGGAACCCCTCAAACTGAGCTACAATTATTTCAGAATCACATGTATGTGGTGAATCAGTTCTGGGGTCTTCCCTGGCTCTGTCCTGTCTGGAGTCTGAGACCAAATAGGAAGAGAGGTGAGAGCACAGCCTTGGGTAAGAGACTGTCTAGGCTGGCCCTGCCTCTGCCTCTTAGAATCTGTTGACCTTGGTCAGTTTCCTAGCCCCTTTAAACTGCAAGTCGTCTTATCTGCAAACTGGGATCAGATTTGTGCTTATCTCCTAGGGATAGTGAGAGGATTAAATGAGATAAAGTACCTCAAGTACTTAGGAGAGAGTCTGGCACTCAGTAAGTGCTCAGTAAATGTCCCTAGTCTCTCAACTGCATTATCTTTTGCATCAGAAAACCGTATTAAGAGGGGCAATTTAAGGAAACGGTATTAAAGTGAATCAGCTTTATGAGAAATTGTAACCATTTTTTAAATAATAGATCACATTTTATTATGCCTTTAACTTCATAAATTGCTTCAAAATCTATCAATAATCTAGTACAGCAAATATCTTTAGCCCAACTTAGCAAATGTGTTTACTCTAATTTCTTTCTTTTTTTAAAAAATCTTTATTGGAGTATAATTGCTTTACAGTGTTGTGTTAGCTTCTGCTGTATAACAAAGTGAATCAGCTATACATATACATATATCCCCATATCCCCTCCCTCTTGCGTCTCCCTCCCACCCTCCCTATCCCACCCCTCTAGGTGGTCACAAAGCACCGAGCTGATCTCCCTGTGCTATGCGGCTGCTTCCCAGGAGCTATCTGTTTTACATTTCGTAGTGTATATATGTCCATGCCACTCTCTCACTTCGTCCCAGCTTACCCTTCTCCCTCCCCGTGTCCTCAAGTCCATTCTCTACATCTGCGCCTTTATTCCTGTCCTGCCCCAAGGTTCATCAGAATCATTTTTTGGTTTTTTTTTTTTTTAGATTCCATATATATGTGTTAGCATACGGTATTTGTTTTTCTCTTTCTGACTTACTTCCCTCTGTATGACAGACTCTAGGTCCATCCACCTCACTACAAATAACTCAATTTCATTTCTTTTCATGGCTGAGTAATATTCCATTGTATATATGTGCCACATCTTCTTTATCCATTCACCTGTCGTTGGACACTTAGGTTGCTTCCATGTCCTGGCTACTGTAAATAGAGCTGGAATGAACATTGTGTTACTTGACTCTTTTTGAATGATGGTTTTCTCAGGGTATATGCCCAGTAGTGGGATTGCTGGTTCATATGGTAGTTCTATTTTTAGTTTTTTAAGGAACCTCCATACTGTTCTCCATAGTGGCTATATCAATTTACATTCCCACCAACAGTGCAAGAGGGTTCCCTTTTCTCCACACCCTCTCCAGCATTTATTGTTTGTAGATTTTTTGATGATGTCCATTCTGACTGCTATGAGGTGATATCTCATTGTAGTTTTGATTTGAATTTCTCTAATGATTAGTGATGTTGAGCATTCTTTCATGTGTTTGTTGGCAGTCTGTATATCTTCTTTGGAGAAATGTCTATTTAGATTTTCTGCCCATTTGTGGATTGGGTTGTTTGTTTTTTTGATATTGAGCTGCATGAGCTACTTGTATATTTTGGAGATTAATCCTTTGTCAGTTGCTTTATTTGCAAATATTTTCTCCCATTCTGAGAGTTGTCTTTTCGTCTTGTTTATATTTTCCTTTGCTGTGCAAAAGCTTTTAAGTTTCACTAGGTCCCATTTGTTTATTCTTGTTTTTATTTCCATTTTTCTAGGAGGTGGATCAAAAAGGATGTTGCTGTGATTTATGTCATAGAGTGTTCTGTCTATGTTTTCCTCTAAGAGTTTCATAGTGTCTGGCCTTACATTTAGGTCTTTAATCCATTTTGAGTTTATTTTTGAGTATGGTGTTAGGGAGTGTTCTAATTTCATTCTTTTACATATAGCTGTCCAGTTTTCCCAGCACCACTTATTGAAGAAACTGTCTTTTCTCCATTGTACATTCTTGCCTCCTTTATCAAAGATAAGGTGACCATATGGGTGTGGGTTTATCTCTGGGCTTTCTGTCCTGTTCCATTGATCTATATTTCCGTTTTTGTGCCAGTACCATACTGTCTTGATTACTGTAGCTTTGTAGTATAGTCTGAAGTCCAGGAGCCTGATTCCTCCAGCTTGGTTTTTCTTTCTCAAGATCGCTTTGGCTATTCGGGGTCTTTTGTGTCTCCATACAAATTGTGAAATTTTTCGTTCTAGTGCTGTGAAAAATGTCATTGGTAGTTTAATAGGGATTGCATTGAATCTGTAGATTGCTTTAGGTAGTATAGTCATTTTCACAACGTTAATTCTTCCAATCCAAGAACATGGTATATCTCTCATGCGACCATTTTTGTTCTTTCAGTTAAAAATAGGCAGTTACCAAAATAAATATTTTTTTACAAGTCTAAAAGTTGACCCACTTAAAAAAAATGTTTCACAAGAGACGAGAGGCTGACATAGAATTATACTCAACTGATATTTACAAAATTTCTATAAATATATATGTTAATCTGAACAGTTTGTAAAAAGTAGGCTCACCATCTAAAAAGTCCCTGTATGTGTAAATGTACCTAGTGAGTTCATTCTAGAGAATTAAACAGTTAACGCAACTAAGACACACTTTTAATATTGCCCAAGGGATTGGATAAATATTTTAAATACTAAAATCTGGTAAGAATAAAGGCAGAAATCAATTTTTCTTTCATTTCACCTATAAGATTTTAATAATTAAGTGCAAAAAAAAAAGAATTTTACATTTTCTGACAGTACTAGTTTGAATTCAGTCAATTGCCTGATAATGAAATTTCTCAACTCAAATTTTTAAATTACAATGAAAGATAAAGTAGAATGGAATGCCAGTGAACACACAACTGATGGCTCACTTACATCTTCACTACTAGACAAATCCCAGCTCACAAAGACCTGCCATCCAAAGATACCCATCACTTATCACGTTGCCTACAGTGGTGCCTTTTTTCTGCTGACCTCAAAACCAAAGGAAAGGAATTCTCTTCAGTCAACTTCAGAAAAACTCCCTCTTTGAAATCAGAGCCTGACTGTTACGGCTCTTTTTAAACCATTATGGGTATACCATTATCATAATGGTATATATGCATATATGGTATATATGGTATATATATATAATGGTATATATGCATAATGGTATATATGCATATATGGTATATATGGTATATATATATAATGGTATATATGCATATATATGCATACTGGGTGACAAATAATACTTGATATTCAAATGACCCCTTCCAAGTTTTCTGTAATGTCACTCCTAAAATTAAGATGAACCCTGTCTTTCACAGACCGACACAGATAAGCAAGTGACCTTTATTGTATCAGGTGTCCTTTTGGTTTGTTTGCAGGTATTGCACTCTGCATTCTTCTAGAGTCAGATGCAGGTTTTTGAATGTCTGTCACGGCTCTCTTATTCAGTGCAGGTATAAAAGGATGAGAAAATATCAGTCTCTCCCTTTGGCACCAGCCTGGGCTTGCACCAGTGAAGTGCGGGTAAATATTCAACAACCAGCGGGTCAGGGGCCTCATTTGTATAATTTGCAGATTTCTGTGGTGTAAATACTCCCTCCATGACCAATGTCAACCTACCATGTGATATCACTGAAGGTGAGCCGGGGAAGGAATACACACAATCAGCTTTCATACGTGTTGTGAGCCCGTGCCAGCACACCACTGGCTTGAACCCCAGATCTTCCCTGAACCAGTGTGTTCCAGGGAAACAACCAGAAAGCCAAGTGAGACCAGGCGCTCGTTATTCAACACGATCCCTTTAAACGGGCTCCCGCTGCTTCTACTTTTCTTTGGTAAATCCCACCACCACACCTTATTGGTCACTGCTTTCCTGGGACCTGGAAAGTGACTGGGAAAAGCCAGCGAATTGAAAAAGGAATAACCCTTTGCTGGAGCCTTCCTAATGACGCCGAAAGCTTGGCCTCTGTGCACCGGTGCTGAATCAAATCTCAGAGACAGTTCTGGGTGACATAGAAAAGAATAGCTTTAGTGCTTTGCCAGGAAAAGGGGGCCACAGTGGGCTCCGGCCCTCGAAAAACTGTGTGTCCCAACCGGGGCGGGGTGCGGGAGGGGGGACTTGATGAAGGGTTTTATACCAATAGTTCACGGGTGGGGTTGCTGACAAGATTAGGACATGTTCAGGGCCTGCGCCCCTCTAATCTGGTCTCAGATAATCTTGAGGAGCTTCTCTGGCCCCTTGAATCTCGCCTCAGGTGGTTTCCTGGCTGCTCCTCCCTTGATTAGCAGCTGTTCGAATGTGCCCTTTGGAACCCGGGGAAGGTCCTGGAGGCTGGAGGGGGACAGAAAGGCTCGCATGCCCAGGAGCCCCACAGGGTCCTGCTCGGTTTCAGTAACACATCATCCAGGGTGGTCACTTCCGGCTCTTCTTTTACGCGTTGGATTATTTTCCAAGCCTGGTATTACCTAGAAAGCTGAACAGGTAAAGATGCTGGGATTGCGTTTCAGGATTCTCTGGCGTATTTCTCGTTGTGGGGCAGGTTATTTTCTTCTAAGCTTGGGTCCTCATTCTCTAGGACAGTGATGCTGAACTTCCGAGAGCCTTAAGAATCACCTGGGGAACTTGCTAATCATGCAACTTCCCAACCTCCCCCCAGTTCTGATTCAGTAGTCTTGAGTGGCTCAGGGAAGCTGTATTTTAAACCACCACCCCAGGGAGTTCTGATACTGACTGCTGAGTCTGGGCCACTGCAGGGACTTTTGGCCAACTATGAAGTTTAGAGGGAACACTCGACACAAGACCATCCTCACTTGTAACATCAATTGCAAGTTCAGGGAGGTTTCCAAAACCACTGTCAGGTTTCATAATTCGCTAGAAGGACTCATAGAACTCACTGAAAGTCGTTATACTCACAGTTAACGTGTTATTACAGGAAAAATACAGATTAAAAGCGGCCAAGGGAAGACATGCATGGGCATTGGCTGGGAAAGTACCAAACAGAGAGCTTTTGCGGTGCTTTCCTTGTGGAGTCAGGATGCCTCACTTTCCCAGTATTGCTGTGTGATGGTACACATGTGGTCTTGCCAACCAGGAAGGCCACTCACGTCTCAGTATTCCGAATTCTTACTGGAGCTCCATTACATAGGTATGAATGACTGACTACCCACACGGCTGCTCTCAGTCTCTAGGTCTGTTGACCCATAGCTCCCACCCTAAATCACATTGTTACTATTTGGCTAGTGGAAGACACCAAAGCAAACAAACATTACCTCCAGGGCAAAGGTCTGACCTCTTCCAGGGCAAGGTTACACTCTTTGCTACATACCCACCCCTTGCAAAACGCTTGCAAAGGTAACTTCCATCAGGAGTCAGACTTTTGCCTTTTCAAAGCCCTCTTGGTCACCGAAAACAAATCTTCCAGAGCTGAGCTTTCTGCTTGAGGCTGCTGAGAGGTGCGCTCAGATTTTATTTCTTCAAGATGGTTCCCAGTCATCAGCCACGACCGAAAATAAGTCCTTCACGGTTTTCAGGATTATTTAACAAAAGCGTCAAATACCAGATCCAACTCTGAGCACCTCTGAGGCGTGGCCATAAGTGCTGTGTAAAAGTTCGCTAGTATTAATAGTGTTAGTATTAGCTGTGCAGAGCTGCCAGAGTTGGCCTACTGTGTGTGGAAATGAAACCAGAAGTGTAATCCAGCTCAAAGGACACCAAGGATGAGAAAATATCCCAAGATGAAAGCTGGGCGTAGGGAAAAGGTACAAGTGGAGTCCCTGCTACAATACAGCCTCCAGGAGGGGGCTGAGATTTGCCCACGTAGAACAGGAGCTCGGACCACCCTTCTCAGCTCACCTTCCGTTCTCACCCCACTCCATCTAGTTTGCAGCTGTCTGAAATACATTCTGCTGTTTGGACTTTTCCCCACTGAAGCGCCACTGCCCCTTGGCAGAAACTCAGCTTATTGCCAATGAAGGATAAACCCATCTGTGAACTCGCAGAGTCGTAGCCTTTTAAAGGAGGGCAGTCACCTGAAGAGATTTTCCTTTTTTCAGTTAATGACACATTCTGAATGAGTTGATGAAAATCTGGCAGGAAGTTTCTGGATTTGCTGAGTACTCAGACTTAGATTTTTTCCTTATGATGCTTAACTTCAAGAGACAGGTTCAGTTAGAGCCACTGGATATCTAAAGGACTTATTTCCAAATAGTTTCACAGTCCTTAGAATATTTAAGTCGTTACTTTACCCATTTTTTAGATAGGTAAGTGCAATACAATAAAATGCTTAGCATTTTCAAGGAGCGTAAATCAAGGTTCTTAAAGTCACTTTAAGTTTGTTTTGACATTTTCTGTACTTTATCACAGTCAGAGAAGCATCTCATATATAACACCAGTAAAACAAATAGCACGACTTTGTATGCCCTGTGTTAACCCCTACCATAGCTTGAATCTCCATTTAGACCTGTCAGCTTACAGCCTAGTTTGTAGCATCACCAAACGTCCAGCCTGCACGGATAACCCTACCACTATCCCAAGCCCTCAGCCATCACATCTTGCCGTTGCCCACAGGCTCGTAAGAAGTTACAGAAAACACCTTATCTGCTGTTACCATGACTAAGGTTGCTGCAGTTCACACTGAGATCTTTAAAATGTCTGTATTATGAAGTCTTGACGGTGAGGCTCCAGTAAGGGAACTTCAGATATAAGAGATTTTTCTTTGCTTCCTTGAAGCTCTCAGGCCAAGGCAACTGAATCAAAATCACCATTTCCTATATACGAAGATAGAATAGAGAAATACGAGATGTCTTTTTGTAATTAATCCAGACAAGTTGATTCGCAAGATAATACAATGCACCCATTCTACAGAAATGCATTAAGCATTTACATGACTATAGGCATTTTGCTCAGTCTGGGGAATATGAAATGAACAAGACATATTCCCTCACTTCTAAGAGCTGGGAGGCTAATATGGGGAGGGGTGGTTGGATCATGGAAGCAAATAATTCCAAAGGTATTGGCCAGCTGCTCTTCACGGTGGGATAAAGAGAAAACCAAGAAAGCACACAGGGTGGAAATTATGACTCAAAATATTATCTCCAAGGTCTTACTGTTTATGTTCCCCTTATTAAACAACTTAGAGACTTTCATTATTAATTATTTAAACTGAGGCATATCCTTTGCTTTTATAGTGGCATGATGAAACAGAAAATTTATCGTCCAAAAAGCATATTAGTGGTCCTAGTTAGCTCAACTTCTTATACCTAAAGTATTTTATTGTCTGCTAAGATTTCTAAGTCGTTAGCATGCCAATTGTACTAGCTTTAGAACCTGAAGCTAATTTACATGGCCAACATATTAGGCCCCAATTCTACAAAGCACCTGTTTGGAAAATGGAATTTTGGATGATTCCACCAACATTTTGATAAAAAAGTACTTCGTATCAGGTTCATGCAAATGCTGTGATTATGCTATACTTTATATAGAATCAGTGAGATTTGGATAATGTAGACAAAGAGTTTCAGATAGTGACTCATTCTCACCATGACAGAAAGAAAAATACGACACTTAACCTCACACACTATGAAAGCAACCAAATTGATTTAAAATGTTAAAAAAGGGCTTCCCTGGTGGCGCAGTGGTTGAGAGTCCGCCTGCCGATGCAGGGGACACGGGTTCGTGCCCCGGTCCGGGAAGATCCCACATGCCACGGAGCGGCTGGGCCCGTGAGCCATGGCCGCTGGGCCTGCGCATCCGGAGCCTGTGCTCCGCAACGGGAGAGGCTGCAACAGTGAGAGACCCGCGTACCGCAAAAAAAAAAAAAAGACCCTGTAAGAAAATCAATGCATTTCAGCATAAAGACAAGATGAGGAAGGATGCACTGGTGCCTCTCAGGTGTGTCTACAGTAACACAGTCCGGACAGCTCACGTCTGCCCTCTCAGCTACCCTGGTTTTGTGACTGAAGTTGGAACGCCACATTGATGTCTGATTTTCGCTTTCCCCTTTGTCCTCCAGACCTTGTTACAGAAAGTACCCTAGGAAATGTGTTGATGATTTACAACAGAAAGTGAAGTAAAATTAATGGCTCTCTCCCCTAAAATAACACGGGTGGATGAGGCTTAGAAACCCTGAGAACCGCATCCTCCGGACCAGGGGCTGGCGAACTAGGGCCTGCGCCAAATGCAGCCTCTGCCGCATGTTGTCTGCACAGCCCACGAGATGAGAATGGATTTTACATTTTCAGATGCTAGAGGAAAAAAGACGACTGTTCCATGACATGTAGAAATTACATGAAATTCAGATTCCAGTGTCCATGAGTAACAGTTTGTTGGGGCACAGCTGTGTTCCCTCACTTACGTCTTGTCTCTAATGGCTTTCATGCTACTGTGGCAGAGTTGAAGCGTTGCTATAGAGATCCCATGGCCTGCAAAGCCAAGAATATTTACTCTCTGGTGCTTCAGAGAAAATGTTTGCTGGTCCCCGTTCGAGAATACAGGTATCTGCGCTGCTTTGTAAGGATCTTGAAAGCCTAGTCCAGAATTAGGGAAGGGGGTTTTCAATTTGGGCAGGGGTATTGACAGTAATAAGAAAAATCTTCCCATATGTGATGTTATGTATGATGCCTGATGTGCTTTCAAACTAAAATAGTGGAATTCTCTAAAGATGTAAAAGCATTGAGTAGACACTCAGCAGTTTGGCATAGTTTAGATTTCGGCCTGCCTGAAGAGATGGGGCTGAAGCTGAGGACCGAATAGATCACCCAGACCAGATGAGAGCAACTGGAAGACCATTATAACCTATTTAGAGTAAGCAACTTTTAGACTATGATTTTGTGAAAATGTGCAATTTCAGGGCCCTTTAACCAGCTAAGAAGCAAAAGTGATATTGTTAGCATTTTGAAAGCTTCCATATCATTTTTTGTGGGTATTCTCAATTTCTTTGTAATCTAAACCAAAAGAGGTCAACCAATAATGAAATACAAATGGTTATGTACAATTTTCCTCATAGTTTCATGTGAAAATGATATAGATTTCTATTAAAATGTCTGGGATAAAAGGACTCTAAATCTTTATTTACAAGTTTGTTTTTTTAGTTAGCATTCTTTCAGAGCCAGTTTAGTCCGTCAGGTAAATCAGCATTTAGGGATTTTTATTGCTCAGACACTAATGCCGGCTTCTCTTCACATACTCTGTAGTACTCGGCTCCCAGAAGCAATAAACCATAATGGTCTCACTCACCAAAGCCTTTTAATTCATGGATCATAGAGATGATAAGTCATAAGAACTCCTCTGGTGGTGCCCTGTTGTCTAGAATGGCCTGATTCTTGCATGCCAAACACAGAACACCTTTTCAAAGGGCATCTACTCAATTGAATAAGGATGTTCGCATTCAAGACCAGAGATCAAGTGTTTATGGATGCATGTGTAATAGAAGGATAATACGTTTTGAGACAAATGTTGGCCCCCAGATTGCTATGCTTCTATGGATGGATGACAAAGGAGCTTTTTCCTAACCTACCTTTGGGATTCCACTGTTCACCACCTAAAGCCAGTTTCCCCATTTCAATGAGGTAGTTGCAGGAGATTCATTTTCTTTCCTTGATGGAAGATGGGGGTTTTTTTTGGTTTGTTTTTTCCCAGCTATACTGAGATACAATTGACATATAACATTGTATCATTTTATGGTGTATAGTGTGATGATTTGATGTATGTATAACTACAAAATGATTATCACAGTAAGGTTAATTAACACACCATCGCCTCACATAGTTGTCTTTCGTGTGTGTGTGTGTGTGTGTGTGTGTGTGTGTGTGTGTGTTGAGAACTTTTAAGATCAACTCTCTTAGCAATTTTCAGGTATGCAATACAGTATTGTTAGCTATCGTCACCATGTTGTACATTACATTTTGAAAACGTATTCACTTTATAACTAGAAGTTTGTACGCTTAGATCACCATCACCCAGTTCCCCTTTCCCCTTCCCTCCAAGCAACCACGAATCTACTCTCTGTTTCTATGAGTTAAGTGTTTTCAGGGTCCATATATAAGTGAGATCATACAGTATTTGTCTTTCTCTGTCTGACTTATTTCACTTAGCATAATGCCCTCAAGGTCCATCCACGTTTTTACAAATGGCAATATTTTCTTCTTTTTTTATAGCTGAATAACATTCCATTGTATATATTTGTCACATTTCTTTACCATTCATTCATTGAAGGACACTTAGGTTGTTTCCATATCTTGGCTATTGTAAATAATGCTGTAATGAACATGAGGGTGCAAATACATTTTTGGATTAATGTTTTTATTTCCTTACCCAGGAGAGGAATTGCTGGATTATACAGTAGTTCTAATTTTAATTTTTTGAGAAACCTCCGTACTGTTTTCTATAGTGACTGCACCAATTTACATTCCTGCCAACAGCGCACAGGGCTTCTGTTTTCTCCACACCCTCATCACTTGTTGTTTATTGTTAACAGCACTTGTTGTTTATTGTCTTTTTTTTTTGAAGTTCAAGATTCTCTATTTTTTATTAGTTACCTATTTTATACATATTAGTGTGTATATGTCAACCCCAATCGCTCAATTCATCCCCCCCCCCACCACCCCACTTTCCACCCTTGGTGTCCATACGTTTGTTCTCTACATCTGTGTCTCTGTTTCTGCCTTGCAAACTGGCTCATCTGTACCATTTTTCTATCTTCCACATATATGCGTTAATATATGATATTTGTTTTTCTCTTTCTGACTTATTTCACTCTGTATGACAGTCTCTAGGTCCATCCAGGTCTCTACAAATGACCCAATTTCATTTCTTTTTATGGCTGAGTAATATTCCACTGTATATATGTACCGCATCTTCTTTATCCATTAGTCTGTCGATGGGCATTTAGGTTGCTTCCATGACCTGGCTATTGTAAACAGTGCTGCAATGAACGTTGGGGTGCATGTGTCTTTTTAAATTATGGTTTTCTCTGGGTGTATGCCCAATTTATTGTCTTTTTGTTGGTAGCCAGTCTAATATGTGTGAGGTGACATATCTCGTTGTGGTTTTGATTTGCACTTCCCTGATAACTGATGATGCTGAGCACCTTTTCCTGTCTCTGCTGACCATTTGTGTATCTTCTTCAGAAAACATCTTTTTGGGTCCTTTGCCCATTTTTTAAATTGGATTATTTGTTTTTCTGATACTGAGTTGTATGAGTTTCTTATATGTTATGGATATAACCCCTTATCAGATATATGATTTGCAAATATTTTCTTCCATTCAATAGGTTACTTTTTCTTTTTCTTCTCTTTTTTCCTTTTTAATTTTGATTGTTGGTTTTGCTGTGCAAAAGCTTTTTAGTTTGATGTAGTCTCACTTTTTTATTTTTGCTTTTGTTGCTTGTGCTTTGATATTATATCCAAAAAATCATTGCCAAGACCATTATCAGTGAATGTTTTTCCATATGTTTTCTTCTAGGAGTTTCAGGTCTTACACTTAAGTCTTTAATTCATTTCCAGTTAATTTTTGTGAGGGATGTAAGATAAGGGTCCAGTTTCATTCTTTTGTATGTGGATTTCCACTTTCCGACACAATTTATTGAAGAGACTATCTCTTCCCCATTGAGTATTCTTGGCTCCCTTGTCAAATATTATTTGGCCATATCTATTTATAGACTTTTGATTCTGTTCCATTGGTCTATGTGTCTGTTTATGCCAGTACCATACTGTTTTGATTACTATAGCTTTGTAGTGTAATTTGAAACTAGGAAGTGTGATGCTTCTGCTTTGTTCTTCTTTCTTAAGGTTTCTTTGGCAATTCGAGGGGTCTTGTGGTTCCATGCTAAGTTCTTGAACATGGATGTTTTTCCATTTATTTTTATCTTCTTTAATTTTTTCAGTAATGTATTATAGTTTTCAGTGTACAAAACTTCACCTCCTTGGTTAGATTTATTCCTAAGCATTTTATTGCTTTTGATGCTATTGTGAATGGGATCATTTTCTTTACTTCTTTTTCATGTAGTTCATGGTTAGTGTATAGAAACACAGCTGATTTTTTATATTGATTTTGTATCCTGCATCTTTACTGAATTAGTTTATTAGTTCTAAGAGCTTTCTCATGGAGTCTTTAGGGTTTTGTATATATAATATCATGTCTTCTGCAAATAGAGGCAGTTTTATGTCTTCTTTTCTGATCTGGATGCCTTTTATTTATTATTTCTTGGCTACTTTCTCTGGCTACAAATTCCAGTACTATGTGGAATAGGAGTGGTGAGAGTGGGCACCCTTGTTTCATTCCTCATCTCAGAGGGAAAGCTTTTCAACTTTTCATCATTGAGTATGATGTTAGCTGTGGGCTTGTCATATATGGCCTTTATTATGTTGAGGTACGTTTTTATACCCAATTTGACAGTTTTTATCAAGAAAGGGTGTTGAATTTTGTCAGATGCTTTTTCTGCATCTATTAAGATAATCATATAATTTTAACCTTTCATTCCATTAATGTACTGTATCACATTTATTGATTTGTGTATGTTGAACCATCCTTGCATCCCAGGTGTATGATCATGGTATACAGTCCTTTTAAGGTGCCATTGAATTAGGTTTGCTAGTACTTTTTTGAGAAATTTTACATCTGTGTTTATCAGGGATATTGACCTGTAGTTTTCCTGTAGTATCTTTATCTTGCTTTGGTATCAGGATAATGCTGGCCTTGTAAAATGAGTCTGGAAGTGTTCCCAATGGAGAATGTCTTGGCATAACTCAGGGTAGGGCAGAATATCCAAGTTCTCTTTGTTATAACAGAGAGTCCCACAGAGATGGAGTAATAGAGGAAGGACCAGTTTAAAAGCTATTGTCAATAGAATTAACATTTAAATCAGTTTATCCTCTAGAGCACATAGACCCCAGGCTGGGCCACAATAACACATTTTCTCAGTGGTAAAAGTTCTATCTATAAAGCTAGAAAAATTCTATCCATCATATACAATGCCGTACCTATTTTTCCTTCTTACTATCTTTCCTTCTTACTATCTTTTTCCTTCTTACTATCTTTTCCTTCTTACTATCTTTTTCTTTTTCCATCCAAATATCTATCTACTAACATGACCGCGTTGACATGACTGTCAGTTGAACTCTCCCAGATGAGCTTCTTTATTCTCTCTTCCAGAGCAGTTTCTTGGAGCCACATTCATAAGCTGACCTCTCTTCCCTCCCTTCATCACCTTGTAGGGAACACAGATTTTTGTATACAATACACATCTGACTAGGTTCTTCAGATGAATAAAAATAAAAAAATAGCAGCATCAGTAATAGTGTTTTAAAATACTGTGACCCTTTGTAACATCAAAGTTAATGCTAGTTTTTAGGATTTCACTGGGTCTTCAAAAAGAAAGTAATCAATGACTATTGACATCCCACAGCACAACAGATATTAGATGATAATGTTCTGTTGTGTGTCTGAAAGGATTTTATTTTACTCTTTTTGAAGGGAAAAAACATCAGGCTTCAAGTTCTGTTCCCATTTTTCTCAGTGTTCAGTAACTATCAAATATAAAACTGTACACAAATCTTACCCATTTGTGTACGGGATCTTTTCATTTTTGCATTTATGCTAATCACCACCCCAGAATCTCTACTGAGTGATGTTCTTTAGAATTAGCTGCTAAGACCTTGGAGTTCCAGTTCAGTATTGATTCCGTGTTGAATAAATGCTGTTCACACTTAGTAAAAAGGTCAATATTATTGCTAGTTAAGGAACAGCTACGAAGCCTGTTCTAATGCTGAGACTCTGGATGGCATGGCATGTTTGTAAGACTTTGTTAATTCCATGTTTGACAATGTTATTAAATGAAGACTCCCTTGTCTTCCTCATCTGCAGACTATAAAATGTATAAAGATATTCACATTTTAAAATCTAACTGCTCTTCTGAAAGTTAAAACACATATTCTTAAAGCTGCCTTTTAAAATGATTAAATGGTTTGCAAAATAGTTGGTGCAGTTTAATAAAGGACAATCAACTGTTTTATCTGTAAGTGACCCACACTTGCAGAGACAATATTTGAAAAATCATGCCAGTTCATTTTCTTTGATAAGTCATTAAAAATTTCATTTGTTATCTTAATTTTAGCAGAGGATTTAAGAGATCATCCTGTGCTTTGCTTTTTTTTCTCTCTTGGGTTGTTTTTCTTAAGGTCATTCCACTATTGAAATGAGCCTACAAAGAAGGGGAAAGGAAGCATTGCTGTCTTGTAAAGGACTCAGAGAGAGGAGATTGAAAGTTGTGTTTGGGGACTCTAGGAATAGGTTCCATCTGTTCATTCTGTCCTTACTCTCTATTACCAGAGATAATTGAGAGTTGACTGGACTTAAATGAATAATGAATATATGCCCAATTCATTTTTTAATATATCGGTGAAAATGTTGGATTACTCTCAAGGAACTAGCATCTCATTATATCTGTATTTTCTTAAATATAAACCCACACCATGCTAGCAAAGTTAGTCTGAAACAACTCAAAACACCAAAGAAGTATTATAACTAAAATCAAGTGTGGGGGGGGGAGGAGGGAGGGAGAGGGGAGAGAATGAATGAAAGTCACATTTTTATACTCTGGAAGCATGAGGAAGTGAATCACTCTGGCTACTTTTAACCATTTTGATGAGGCATTACCTAAGTGAACTGCTTCCTAATTTCTTAACCAGAATATGTTGAGGTTATACACATAATTTCAACTTCTAACGATGCAGGGCCATCATTATAAATATTGCACAATGACTTTCCAAGAAGATAGTTCCGTTTTATATCAGCTGAAGTCAGACAACCCAGCTTTTATGAGTACCTCTGTCTACTTCAAATATGTTTTTGTTCAGCATTCCTCTTTTCAATGCCTATAGGTAGACTCTGATTTTCTGTATCTAAACCACTACACATTTCAAAGCCATGTCATCAAGTTTGTTAGAGTTCTCTACAAAGTACAAGTTGCCGAGGAAGAACTTAGAAGTTCTTGTGAGTGAAATGCATAGAATTTAGCCTGAGAACTTTTGAATAACTATTTAAACCACTCAAAACAATTCCTTCTCTTTCTCCTCCTTCTTCCCTTCTTTTTTTCTTGATCATAGTCAAAGTCGCCATACTACTGAGTTCCATATAAGAAGGTGTAAATTTGGGGTGGGATGGAGGAGTGTACACTAAAGCTTGCTTGTATAATATGTGCGTATATAAAATAACTTTCCTTGAAAAATGTATTTCTGCATATACACGTGCACATGTGTAGTGTATATTGGATGTATACATTAGAAACATTTCCTATTAAGTAAAATTAATAATGGTGAGAATGAGAATAAATGAGCGTTCCTGTTGTTACACACCCTCACCAGCATTTGGTGCTGTCGGCGTTTCGGATTTTGACCATTCTAATAGGTGTGCAGTGGTACCTTGTTGTTTTAATTTGCAGTTCCTTAATGACATATGATGTGGAACATTCCTTCATATATTTATTTGCCATCTGTATATCTTCTTTGGTGAGATGTCTGTTCAGGTTTTTGCCCATGTTTTAATCTGGTTGTTAATTTTCTTATTATTGAGTTTTAAGTGTTCTTTGTATATATGTTTTTTAACATCTTTATTGGAGTATAATTGCTTTACGACTATACTTTTTTTATAATTATACAATTATACAATTTCGTTTCTGCTGTATAACAAAGTGAATCAGTTATATGTATACATATATCCCCATATCCCCTCCCTCTTGCGTCTCCCTCCCATCCTCCCTATCCTACCCTCTTTGTATATTTTAAGTAACAGTCTTTTACAAATACTTTCTCCAAGTCTGTGGCTAGAGTTCTCATTCTCTTGACATTGGCTTTCACATAACAGAAGTTTTTCATTTTATTGAAGTCCAGCTTATCAATTACTTCATTCACAGATCATGGTTTTGATGTTGTATCTAAAAAGTCACCACTGGGCTTCCCTGGTGGCGCAGAGGTTGAGAGTCCACCTGCCGATGCAGGGGACACGGGTTCGTGCCCCGGTCCGGGAAGATCCCACGTGCCACGGAGCGGCTGGGCCCGTGAGCCATGGCCGCCGAGCCTGCGCGTCCGGAGCCTGTGCCCCGCAACGGGAGAACCCACAGCAGTTAGAGGCCCGCATACCGCAAAAAAAATAAAATAAAATAAAATAAAAATAAAAAGTCACCACTATATCCTAGAATATTAGGTTTATTGCTCTGTTATCTTTTAGGACTTTTGCAGTTCTGTGTTTTACATTTTTTTTGACATCTTTATTGGAGTATAATTGCTTTACAATGGTGTGTTAGTTTCTGCTTTATAACAAAGTGAATCAGTTATACATATACATATGCTCCCATATCTCTTCCCTCTTGCGTCTCCCTCCCTCCCACCCTCCCTATTGTGTTTTACATTTAGTCTGTGATCTGTTTGGAGTCCGCTTTTGGGAAAGGTGTAAGGACTATATCTAGGTTCACGTTTTTGCATGTGGATGTTCAGTTGTTCGAGCACCAGTTGGTGAAAAGACTCTCTTTGATTTCTGGTATTGCCTTTGCTCTCTTGTTGAAGACCAGATAACTACATTTATGTGGACCTATTTCTGAACTCTCTATTCTGTTCCACTGAACTATTTCTCTATTCTTTTTCTAAGACCTCACTGTGTTGGTGAGTGTAGCTTTATGGTAAGTCTTGAAGTTGGGTAGTGTCTGTCCTCCAACTTTGTTCTTTTCCTTCAATACCATGTTGGTTATTCAGGGCCTTTTGCTCTCGACATAATCTTTAGAATCAGTGTGTCAATATCCACAGATAACTTGCTGGGATTTGATTGAGGTTGTGCTGAATCCATAGATCCTGTTGAGAAGAACCGACTTCTTGGCGATATTGCGTCTTCCTGTGTGTTAGCGTGGAATACGTCACCATTTATTTATTGCTTCTTTGATATCTTTCACCAGTTTCATATTTCTCCTACTACAGATTTTGTTAATATTTAGGCAGACTTACACCTAAATTTGAAAAGAATATATACAGTAGAATATCCCATAGAGCGGGGTAGGTGAGATCAGGCATACCAGTGGATGGGGGAGGAGCCGTTTGCAATTTTAAATATAGGGCTTTCAAATGAAGCCTCCCTGAGCAAAAGAAATTTGAATAAAGACTTTGAGTAAGCTTGCCTGGTGTGTTTAGGGAACAGCAAGGAGATTGTGGAGTGGAATGAAAAGGGAGGATTCTAGAAGCTGAGGTCAAAGAGGTAACGGGTTCAGATCATGCGAGGCCTTCGTAAGTCATTATAGGGACCATGGCTCGTGTGCTGAGTGACAGGTAGAAGCATTGCAGGATTTCCAGCAAAGGCATGACATCATCTGACATATTTTTTGTGTGTGTGGTATGCGGGCCTCTCGCTGTTGTGGCCTCTCCCGTTGCGGAGCACAGGCTCCGGACGCGCAGGCCCAGCAGCCATGGCCCACGGGCCCAGCCACTCCACGGCACGTGGGATCTTCCCAGAATGGGGCACGAACCCACGTCCCCTGCATCGGCAGGCGGACTTCCAACCACTGCGCCACCAGGGAAGCCCCATCTGACATATTTTGAAAGATTCACTCTGGCCGCTGGGTTGAGAATACATAGTTAGGGGCGGGCAAGTGCAGATAGAGAGAGAATAGTCGGGAGGCTATTGCAATAATACAGGCAAAAGATGGCTGCAGCTCAACATAAGAGTGATTGAAATGGAGAATAGGTCCAAATCTGGATATATTTTTAAGGTAGAGCTAAAAAGTATTTCCTCATAGATCAGAAGAGGGGAGTGAGAGAAAGAGAGGGATCAAATATAAATATGACCACCAAGGGTTTTTTTGTTTATTTATTTATTTATTTATTTATCTTTAGCTGTGTTGGGTCTTCATTGCTGAGTGCAAGCTTTCTCTAGCTGCGGCGAGCTGGGGCTACTCTTTGTTGCGGTGCGTGGGCTTCTCATTGCGGTGGCTTCTCTTGTTGCGGAGCACGGGCTCTAGGTGCACAGGCTTCAGTAGTTGCAGCACACGGGCTCAGTAGTTGTGGTGCATGGGCTTAGTTGCTCCGCGGCATGTGGGATCTTCCCGGACCAGGGCTCGAACCCATGTCCCCTGCATTGGCAGGCAGGTTCTTAAACACTGCACCACCAGGGAAGCCCCCCACCAAGGGTTTTGACCAGAGTAACTGGAAGTGTTGGAGTGGCCATTGACTGAGATTGGAAGGATTGCAAAAAGAGTAGATTTTAGAATTCAGAAGTTCTGGTTCACACATATTTACTTGAAATTGCGTCTTTAGGCAACCGTGTAGAAATGACGAGTAGATAATTGCATATATGAATCTGAATTTAAGGAGAGAGAAAGAGATCTGAAGTGGGAATATAAATATGGAAGGTGCCAGCATGGAAACGGTACTGAAGTTTTGAGACTCGAGAGTTCCCCGAGGGATGAATCTAGAAATATAAAGAGGAAGAAGGGCTGAGCCCTGGGGCCCTCCAAAATTAAAAGGGTGGGGATGAGACTCCCTGAAGGACCTGAAAAGGCGTGGCGTGTGAAGTAGGTGGGAAATCAGAATACAGTGTCCTGAAAGCCAAGTGAATGCAAGTGTATTAAGGAGGGGGAAGTGATATACTATGTCAAATGCTGCTGACGGATTCAAGTAAAATGAAGACTGAGGATCGACCTTGGGATTTAGGTGGAGAGATGCTGGGCTGCCTCGACAAGAGTGGCTTCTGTGGATAAAAGCTTGAATGGATTTAAGCAAGGTGGGAGTAGAGCATTTGGAGACATCAAGTGGAGGCAATCCTTTATGGATTTTTTTCTACAGGGAGAGCAAAAATAATTAATTAAATTAAAAGAGGCAGCAGATGGCAGAGACGTTAAGATAAAGCTTTCTTTTTTTTAAGATGAAAGCAATAACTATTTGGGATAATGACCAAAGGGTAAAATTACTGATAGCAAATATGATAACATATTTTGGGGGGATTTGAAAGACTATAAAATACATGTTTAAATCAATAAGTAACATCTAGTCTGCAAATTGACCCTTTTGCATCCCATTCAAAATTCTGACCCACTGTAGAATGATACCAGTTAAGTAAGTCTTGATCTCTTATATGATTAAAACAACTAGAACTAAAGTATGTGTTAGGCTTGACATCCCATCTAAAGTCTATTATATTTTTAACAATTTGCAGTAAAATGAATCTCTAACTGGAAGGTATTTTGGGTGGCATTTTTGGACCACTTGAGACATTACTCGTTACATATTTTCTTTTTCGGAGAGTAAAATAAGCTGAGTTAGTATTGTTATCCAGAAAGAAAATGCCCCAAACAGAAGCCTAGATCAAAGAAATGGACAAAAATCTTTAAAGTAGAAACACGGCTCACACCTCTTCCCCACTACCCACAGCTAAACCCGTCCCCGCCGTAAGTGACAAAGAACAGATTCTCTCCAGAGTCCAACACCGCAAAAGCAGAGTCTATTTGTCACACTGAGGAGTCAGACTGGAAATAGAAATCGGGTGCTTTACAATGAAGAACCTGCTAGCTGGGAGCAGGTTTAGGTGGGTGGGTTCAGGAGGCTTCTTACTGAGCTCTCCTTCGGGGAAGCAAAGCATCTTCAATCCGTAAGTGTGTTTGTCCTCAAAGTTATCTTCTTGCTTTGCCCTTGAAAACCTGTTGGATTCCGAACCTGATTTGACTGAGCTGCAGCAAGTGCACTTATACAAAATGATGCCCTTTTCCCTCTCATCTGAAATCACATTGCTTTAGTGCTGGTTGACTAAATTAACCATACCTGCTGACAGTGCTGAATCTGGAAAAGGAGCCCCAAATAAAACTTTGCTGGAAGACCATGCCTATGACCCATGGATCCCATAGGGTCTGAGCAAAATCTCTGCCTAAGGACTTGACAGCCCTGTGTTCAGTCAAGTCCAAGAATTACTGACTCTCACCCTATTCTTAGCACAGACACTTAGAAAGAGAACTTTCCTGGGCAGAGTAGGGATAGCATAGCATATTACATTTCAGAACCTCAGATCCATCTTTGCAAAGCGTGGCTTTCTTAAACGAGGTGTAGCATACATACGCTTAAATGCATACGTGGACTTAAATGCATGTTGATGAGAAGAGTCCAAGTGAATTAATTTGTAGGATACCGTATACTCCAATTATGCATAAAGTCATAGGAAAAATCAGGGACTTTCCATGTAAATGATTAAGTAAAAATGATGTTTAAGATACCCACAAGAACCGCCTTTCTATTTCTTAAGAATGTGTGCATAAAGGGTTAATATCATATATAAGGTAGACATTTAATGGATAAATTTAAAAGCGGCTAAGAACATAGCATCCTGTGTATAACTTTCATAATTGTGCGTTCCTCCAGAGATAATGGATATCATTATCAGCGGCGCCTGTCCTAGGGAACTCGGCAAGGTTACGATTGTTTGTTACAGCTTTGGTTATATTAACACACACATTAATATTTATAAATATTTGATGTCATGTTAATTTTTCATATAAGATGATTTATGTAATGTTGCTGTGCCCTGTTAGAGGGCATTTGCAATATGCTTCAAAAGGGAACTGAACTGATGCGTGTTCTGTAAGGGGACTTGCCTGGATATCACTGTTCTTACAATGCATTATTTGGAACAAAAGGGTTTCCCAATAAATTATGTGAATTGTGGATTTACTCCATTAACATTTTAAATAAAACATAAAGGAAAAGATCATGCCGAAACTATTTGCTTCATTTTTAAAAGGAGCTCTGTTCTTTCGAAGCAGGACAAAGTTTACTGAAACGCTCTTTTTCAAAAACGAAGTCATCAAGTAAGCAGTGCTTTTAAAATTTTGTTTTATATTTTACGTAGTCTATATAGCATGCAAACTGGGATATTTCCAAAGGGATATTAACTTGGGATGGGAAAAAAATTGCAGTACTCTTGTTTTTCTTTGTCAATTTTCTTTTACTAAAGTATATTTTACTGAGACCAAATTTGAATATTAAGGAAATTGAATATAAATTAGGCAGGATATGTATTATAACTCAAATATAAGTTATTAAATAAATATTTGCTTTAGGTGAAAAATATTAATTTGTTTTTAGAAAGTTTAAGCTGCTTTAGGCAGAATTTTAGTTTATGTAGATTGTGGTGACTTGAAACCAATAATATATAGTATAAAGAATTATAGGTTTGTTTAGTAATTATAGTAATGTTTTCTAAATAGTTCCTCAGTCTACATTACCGAATAGTATTGTGAATAATGCTTTGCCTTTTCATTTTGGTCAAAAGAGCCACAGAATAAAATCTGTAGGAAAACTAAAAAGCCCTCTTATATGGTAATTCATTTCCCTGTTATAATAGATGTTACCTTTTTATACATTTTTCTGTGTAGGAATTTTTTAGTGTCATCTGTAATTATGCTATTAGCAGAAGAGCTATTAATAAAATTTGAGTTTGGGTGTACTTTTTCCTTTTTCAGTAATTTAAAATATCCCTTTAATTGTTCCTTTTTCCCTATTAAAAGAAACTTGAGATTCAAGTTGTCTTTAAGGAGAACAACTCAATACTGACTGATTTTTCTCTTTCTGCATATCCAAAATGAGACATCACCCTGTGGTATAACAATAAGAATCTAGTTAGTAAATCTGAGAATTTTGGAAATCCTCATTTAAAATATATATGTGTGTACATATGCATGTATACATATATGACTCGAATTAAATATTTTATTCTTCTAATTTATCACCAAATAATAATTGTTACTTTTTAAATCATACCTCACATTACATTAAGCCCTTGAAAAACTCAAAAATTGACTCAAGAAACTAGCTTGGAATTGACATTCTAACTTTCAGTTTGCTCGTACTATCTACTTTCACAAAATTAACACTTAACTTGAGTTAAATGTAATGACTTTTTTCCTCATATTTTCATACTCAAATTAATTCTGTCATCACAATTATTCACATTATAAAAAAATTACACCAGGTCATCAGGGAGGAAAATGCCTTAATTTAAGGTTGCCCAGCAAAATCTGTGGCAACAAAGCACTTGGAAAAAATTAGAATAAGGGTTACATCCCCAGGTGATAGCCGGCTAGCATCCCACAGAGTATATCACTATCAAGTCATTTTGAATTCACATAATAAATACCATTCCTTACTGAAAAATCAATACCATTATTTTATTGAAAAAAAAACGTTGCTAAAGCAAATAGTTTTAGCAAAGCAGTAAGTAGCAGATAAATTGTGTTAAGCATAGATACTGTGAGCTAGCAGCTAAACGTGCTTAGCTTAGAATATTTATATTACAGATGTGGAAATCTACTTCTATTCCATAATGTGTAATACAAAGAAAAGGAAAATGTGGACATAGGGGTTTTTTTACAAATAGACAAATTTATATTGTTTAATATTAATCAGAATTCACTCTTCAGAATTCTTGCTTCCTAAAGAAGAAGTATCAAAAAATTTTAAGGGGTAATATTGAATATGATGAAAAAGTTACAAAGTGAAGTAACTGAAATTGTTGGATGCATCAGCAGAACCACCTTGTTTGAAAGACCACAACATGTCACCAATCAGGGAAAACCCAGAATTTAAAAGCTCTCGGTATAAAAGGATAACCAAAAAAGGGTAATCAAAGAATGAATCTCACAAAAAGGATGGTATTATACTTCATATTATATATCAGACTGAAAGTTCTCTGTGATGCACTGATTCTTTTACAGGTGTAAATATGTATTAAGAAAAGAGTAAATCGAGAAAAAGAAGGTAGATTCTTAATTGTATTATTTTTAAAGCATCCGGGAGTAAATACTGCCAAGAGACTGTTAGCTTAGTTTATTTTAAAACAATGGCAAAGTATAAAACTATACTAAGAAACACAGATATACAGGCATATCTATCTAATCTATTCATCCATATACAGAAACAGATACCCACATGAATATACACATATATCTGTGGTATCTCCAAATATATAAATCTATATTGAGTTGCCTAGTAATTTTCCTGTTGTGAAGTTTCTAATCTAGTCATAATATTGCAAAGAAACAAAACCATAATCAGAATAGCTCACCACTCCAAATTAGATTGTATCTTTTTTCTAAATTTAGGCAAAGCAAACTTTTTTCTTAAATATACTTCAGATGGAGAGAGTGGTCTGAGAAATTATGATTACAAAAATAATGTACAATTTAATTGAAATCAAGGATTTGGGTCCAATTTAAGTTATCCAAATTAAAGAAACGATGACCCCTTCAGATAAAGGTTTAACTGATTTAAAATACTAACCTGCAAAGCAGTTTGTCTAGATAAACATAAAAAAAAAATACTTTGGGGCTTCCCTGGTGGCGCAGTGGTTGAGAGTCCGCCTGCCGATGCAGGGGACACGGGTTCGTGCCCCGGTCCGGGAAGATCCCACATGCCGCGGAGCGGCTGGGCCCGTGAGCCATGGCCGCAGAGCCTGCGCGTCCGGAGCCTGTGCTCCGCAACGGGAGACGCCACAACAGTGAGAGGCCCGCGTACCGCCAAAAAAAACAAAAAAAAAAAATTATTTTGATGGTATTCTCACCAAAATTTGATATGAAAAAGATACTCCATAGAAAATCAATACTAATAAGGTTAAATGGATCAAACTCCTACACATACAAATCACGTTTCTTTTTGAGAAGTCTGCTTCCCTCGTCCGAGGCAGTGCACTCGGCCAAGTTGCACATTTTCTTCACTAATTAAAAGAAGTAGTTATTGAATGAGTGCAGGGGCTCAACATCGTGTATCACTGCAGGAAGAGAGAACCCATTTTTCAATCCTGTATACCTTTTGCTCATCTTCAGATCTGTGCAGGTGGTATTAAATAAATGTTTAAAATTAAGACAAACCTAGAAGACTTGTAGCATCACTTCACAGAAATCATCACATTGAGCCGATGACTAATATACGTTATATTCACTTCGGTTTTTACTACACAATTTGAACTGGAAGAACTATACTTGGTTAGATAAGTGAAAGATATAAATTATAAGCTTCATGGAAACCTTTAAAAATTTTAAATGCTATCTCATTTGATTCTCACAACATCTTGTGACATAAGTTGATATTGCGAAGACTTTCTGTTCCTTCTTGTGTGGTAGATTTAACCCCAGGATGAAATGAAATTTTTACTTGACAAATAGTTCAGTTTGTTGGTGGTGATAGTGATCTTTGGCGTATCAAGTGGATTTGGGGCCATGACCGTCTTCATAAACTAATCTAATCCTTTCAGTAGCTCTCTATGACATGAAATGTGTTGACATAAGTGTGAAATCTAAAGGTGGTGGGAATTGGAGGAGAAAAAGAAGTTGTTTCCTATAACTTAATCCTCAACATATGGCCTGTCCGTACATGTAAAATCAATGTGCCCAGTACAATCAATAATATAATAGTTTATCAGTCATTAAGGAGCACAACAAAATACGTTTTATCTGTACTAATATGCATCCATTATGAAGATAACCAAAATGAATAAAGTGAGATCAGGCCATAGTTCACTTTTTTTTTGATTTATGAATATGAGTCTGTTCTTTAAGTCCTTTCTAAAGTAACTCTCCTGGGGCTTCCCTGGTGGCGCAGTGGTTAAGAATCCGCCTGCCAGTGCAGGGTACGGGGGTTCAAGCCCTGGTCCGGGAAGATCCCACATGCCGCGGAGCAAGTAAGCCCGTGCGCCACAACTACTGAGCCTGCGCTCTAGAGCCCACGAGCCACAACTACTGAGCCCACGTGACACAACTACTGTAGCCCGCACGCCCAGAGCCCGTGCTCCACGACAAGAGAAGCCACCGCAATGAGAAGCCCGCGCACCGCAACAAAGACCCAACGCAGCCAAAAATTAATTAATTAAAATTTTAAAAATAATAAAATAAAAACTCAAATTAAAAAAAATAACCCTCCCATCATAATATATCATATCCATAAAGAAGAAAAGATAATGGGTTTACTTTCTACTCCAGTTTCAGTTATTTATATTAAATTCTGCCTTTGGGAAGAGTTATGGGTAACAGAATGCACAAAGGGTCAATAAGGATGTGTATTTTTCCTTCCACTGTGATCTACTGCTATTCAGAACAGTTGATTAGACAGGTTCATTATTGTTTTGCAGCTACACATACGCCATTATTATCCACATTTACTCCCCAAGCTGTTCTCAGGGACAGGTTTTCAATGATTTGTCATTTCAAGCAGCAGCGAGCTTACAAGCCGCCCTTCTTAACTTTCCTGGTCCTCTGAAGAGAATTACCAGCTTCTGCAAGCTAGAGGCCACTGGAGCAGTCACAGCCTTCCTGGAGAATTTTCATCAGAGCCACAAATGTTTATCATTCAAAATGTTTACTATATCCAGACCTTAGAATAGTGATTTAACTCTATGCTGTGGAGATTAGTGGTTGAAGAGAGAATCATCATTCAGTTCTCAAGAGAGAACTGAAATCTTCTGCAAGTGTAACCTTAAGCCATTATTTTAATACAAGTGCTGATGGTTGCAGTAATTTTGTTTATAGATATAGATAAAGGGATTATAAAATATTGGGAGCAATTTTTATTGTAAATCTGTTTACACGTAAAGAAAGATGAATAATCTTGCTGTGGACCAGGATTTAAAGTTGCGTCGAGTTCATTTTTTTCACATTGTAAAATAATTAACTTTTCTCAAAAACAGACTCAAGCAAAAGAAAAAGGTGTTTTCTTTGTGGAATTCTCGTCAGAGTTGTGTTTGTTTTAAGAGGCATTTCTCTTTCATTAAGCTTGACTTTGTATTTCTGTGTCTACATGGTTTTGTGTACATGTATAGAAGGTAAACTAAATTATGATCAGAACTTGTTCTTTTCCTCCTGTTTCCAGTAAGGAAGAAATAGGTGTCATTGCTAAGTGTTTGGGCCCTGGAATCAGGGTTATCAATCCTGGCTCTTGGCCACATTACTTACTCTGCAATGGACTCATCTTTAACATGGGGGAAATAAAGTAACTATTTTTGAAGTTGTTATGAAAATTACAGGAGACAATGCATGTTAGGTGCCGAGCACATTGTCTGCAAGAAAGAACTCATGTAGGCGAGGTGAAGCGGGGTAGGAGGAAGGGCCAAATGACGACCAGGTAGACTAATGATATACTAACGAGCAGTTAAGACAATATAAAAAAAGACTTACTTGAATGTCTTTCCCCACTATTCACAGTAAGGACTTTAAATTTTTAATGTAAGGGGAAACAAGATCACATCCTTACATATAATACTAGTACTTCTTCGTTGAAAGTCATATCCTTCAGAGACAAGTCATTGCAAAAGAAGGAAGTGATGCTAGGGTAGAGAGAACGCTGTATGTTAAAAATTTAAGGGCTTTCAGCAAGAGCAGTACTTCTGAGAACCACCCTGGAGATAGCCTGGGATGCTGACCTGTAAAATGCCTCACTTCCAAAGACAGCTTTTAATATTTTGGACAGATCTATTCTTGATTTCTATTAAAAGCTGTGCATGTAGAATCAGTTCTATTCCATCTCACACAAAGAATTCTTTCATTTCTGATAATAAATAGAACTAATACATATTTAAAGGTTCATTCAAGCTCTACATAATGTTAGAATCATACACATACTATTGAACAATGTAGTCAGCCAACATTTGTACTCAGTGATCCAACCATTAAGACGCATAGAAAATGCTATCTCAATTTATAACTCACTGATTTTTCTGCTCTCGGAAAGAATGATTCAAAATCCAACTTTGAAGTGTTAACTGAATTTTCAGCTGGAATTTCTTCAGACAGATATTCTCACCTTCTTCATTTTGTGAATTGGGGTTTCTTCCTTAAGTAGGAATGTGTCACTTTTGAAAACAATTCAACTAGATTTATTTGCATCGAGTTCTCTTGAATAGGCTAATGATAAAAACTGAAATACCTAGTTGCGTTATGTAAAGCGTTTGGCGCAGGGCAATATTGCTCAGACTTCCCTGTACCTAGGAATGCTCTGGAAAGCGTGTGAAAAGTGCTTATGTATCGGTTCCATCCTTGAAGGTTCTGATTCCACAGAGCTGAGGTAGGGCTCGGGAACGAATATTTTATTAAGAACCCCCAGGTGATTCTGATGCATGTGGTCTAATGGTCACAGTTAGAAAAACATTGGTCTCGGACAACCACAGATTTTGTTAGCCCATTTATTATCAAGATAATCATCCAATTTTAATATGGTAAAAATTCTTTATTATCAAAATCTTCAAAATACTATAAAGGTTGATTTCTTTTCGTAAAAAACTGTATTGAAGTATAGTTGATTTGCAATGTTGTGTTAATTTCTTTTATATAGCAAAATGACTCGGCTATACATATATATATTCTTTTTCATATTCTTTTCCATTGTGGTTTATCACAGGATATTGAATATAGTTCCCTGTGCTCTACAGTAGGACATTGTTGTTTATCCATCCTCTATATGCTAGTTTGCATCTGCTGATCCCAAATTCCCAATCCTTCCCTCCCCTGCCCCCTAAAGGTCGATTTCTAATAAGCTTGAAAATAGATAAGACTTGTGCCCGGGTGTGATTCAAATCTAGTTTCTAAGTAACACAGCAAACTCTGGAGGCGGGAGTCCAGAACTCACTCATCGGTGTAAATGGGGAGACTCCGTTACAGCAGAGCATCAGGCTAGGACCCGGACCCACGGCTCCCACGGACTCCCTCTTTTCCTCCCAGCATCCTTGAAGTTTCTCTTCAGTGTAAGCTTGTTCTTCCTTCGCTTTCCTCTAACTCAGATTCTCCCTCTGCCAGTTTCCTCCCTCTTTATAAAAGGCTCTTAGCTCGTAATCTTCTCATGGCCTACTTTTTTTTCTCCTAGATATCTTATCCAAGGGTAAAAGAGGGGGAAGGTACATCCTGATCTTTCATAGATTTTGTGGATTAAAAGTGCTAGATTTGGAGGCAAGTGCTAGGAAAGAAGTGGCCAGTTAACAGGACGCTTACTCTGCCTGGGCCAGATTCTTCTTTCTCCCCATCTTCTCCAGAAATGCCAGGCTCCTTCCATTTTTCCCTAAGCCATACAGAACCCAGAGCTACATCTTCATCAGAGAAACGAAAAATCAGACCTTGCAGCCTTGTCAGAACTTACTTTATTCCAATCTGAGTCTTTTAGCCTTTTCATGGCCTTAATCCACAACTCTCCTCTCTTAGTCATGTATTACGCTACAGAGCAAACCAGTCTCTGCGGTCTTAATGTGGTGTAAGCAAAGTGCACTGAAGTTTCAGTCGAGAGAATACCCCAGATGTTAGAAATACCTATTTCTGCACTGTGCGGGCGGCTTATATTCTGAGAGCAGTGCTGTTTAAATCAAACAATTCCACAATCCACGAAGACGATTGCTTAGCCTTCCAGAGCCCAGGCCCATGTGACTGTGATTGAATTTACCTCTGAAATCAGGATTTATGAACGATCCAGTTGCAATCTCTGAGAGAAGTCGGTCGGCATCAAACACAGGCTTGGGTGAAAGTAAAGAGAACAGATCAAAATCCTGTGTTGCCTTGAAATGTTCTAAAGTCTTGGGGAGGTCGGTTTTCTCACTGTCGCCACTTCTCGTGGGTGTAGTGGTCCATGATGTGCTTTGCTATTTTGAGGAAATAGTATACGAGCGTGAATTACAACCTAAATTACACGTGTGTGTTGAGAGTCGCGGTGGTATTGGTGATGTAAACAGCTTTTCTCTCCCAGCGTTTGCGGACAAAATTCTGACTTCCAAAATCAGTCTCACACACGCTGCACACACTTGTGGGCAAAATGTGAAACTCCCCTCTCTGTTTCCGTGTCTTTAGTTGATATTTCACAGACAAGAAGTTTTCTGGGACTGAACCCTAAATGATCTGTTAATGATTTGGGATTTTAAACAGTTCACTCTGAAAGCTGGTTCCTGTAATCAAGTTTGACATGAAAATAGTACTGTCATTAAATTCAAGGAAATACCATCGTTTAATGCTTAATCACATTAAATTTAAGATAATTTGTATGTCATGAAGCTCTATTTTGGAAACATGAATTCAAACTTCACTACTCAGTAGACCATATATATATACATACACACACACAGACATTTAGCCTCAGAGCACTTGGGTATTGAGTTGTAGTTTCAGGAAGTTGGTATGGAAAAAATACCCAATTATTAATTACACTTCAACGCTTTAGAGAATACATACATGTAATTAAAATGCCAATGATGACAAATATGCCATGATTAATTTCTGTGTTTCTTTCAAGGGGGAAAACTCTTGCCCCTTCACCTGTCTCATGAATTCCCAGGAGTATTCCTAGCCTCCGTCTGGTGCGAACTGTGTTAATTTTTTTTTTTTTTTTCCCAAGCAGTCCTGATTGTTTGTCTTACATGTTTTTGTGCTTAATTGTTGTGTGGGTGATGGAAGGGTAGAGATTAAGCTGGATTTCTTAAAGGGTCAGTCTACAGAATAAATTCTGAAAGAACTGAGCAGAAGAATTACATTTTCAAGCGAATCATTAAAATTATGGTGAGTAACACATACTATAAAGGATATTAACATATACCTAATAGGTCACCCACACCCACACGGGAGTTTTAGTACTTTTTAGTAATTCCATTTACTTGACACAAAGGGTTTCGTCTGATTGCTCTAACCTATCAGGATACCCTGAGCAAAACAACTGATGTCATTCAGTAAGGAGTTAGGATCCATTAAAGAGAATGCCATTATAACATTTTATACAATCTACAATGCAAATGAGAGACTGTTTCAACATAAAATGGAAAAGAAAATCTCAAGGAGGCTAAAGTATTTTCTAAATCAAAAAGAGATTCGTCTTCCCTCCTCAGGTTTCTTAAATGTATTCAAAGTATCCACTCAAAATTGTGTGATACATCTTTGTCTTCCCAACCTCAGGATTCAGACTTCTCATGATGCGTAGAAAGATCTTCCAGGAGGATCACCTCCCCCGCCCACGCAAGGTTGTGTTAAAACTCCATCCAACTGTTCAGCTAATTCTTATGCTTCTCCAATTTTACTGGATATGATGTTTTTATTGGGGTTCAGGGAAGCATGGCTAATGGCATCAGCAAGCTTTGTAATTTCTCACTGCCAGTTTTCTACACAACTTACACTTTTGTCACTCAAACTGCACCAAATTCCTCCAACAATTAATCTTAAAGCGCAGGAGTAGGGGGACTTTTAAATGGACCCCTTCTTGGGATTTTGTGTTTAAAAACAGAAAAGTTCCCATGGGTGAAGGGGGTAAGTTAGCTTGTCTAGGCTCTGCCTCTCTCTAAGCCTCACTCTTCACTGCTGCCCCCCCCAAAGGAATGAATTCCATTTCTCTTCTTGTCCTTTAAATGAATAGCATAGTTTGGGTGAAATTATCGGGCAATTGCATGCCTTTTATGCAGATAATGCTATTTGATGAAAGCGGTGTTTTGATCTGCTGAGGATAATACAGATCCAGGGTTGGATTCATTGGTAAGAGTAAAGCTGTCTTCTCTGATAACTTCATCTCAGCATGAGGTCAGACGGGGGAAAACTGGATGGGGGATTAAAAAATGACACAGTCGGAGCAGAATTCAGTTCCCTGCTGTGCTCCTAGCTGCACACTATAGCTTATGTTTCTGATCTGTTATGGTATTGTCTGCCTTTCTCTCTGCGAGCAGAAAGAGATTGCTTAAAACTTTTCTTTTTTCTGCTAGAGGGATTAGCTCTGTGCAGCTTTTTTAATTAAAGAAACTGTATCTTTTTCAAGGCAATTTAAAGCTGCTAGGGAAGGACCATCAACATCTGTAACTTAGGACTATCATCTTTAATAAAGTGTAAGCTCTAAATTTGATATTCAGAAGGAGTCGAAGGGAGCCTAGAAGTCTGTTGTGTTTGGAAGCGTCCATGATGGATCAGGTCCCTAAATGAAGACTAGTAAATAAATTATTTTGTGGAAGTCCTGAATCCAGTTCCATACGAAGTAACTTCCAGCCGCTTTGCTTTTCAGTTTAGCTGAGCTTTTGCTTAACTAAATCTTCACGATGAGGGTGAAGTGCACTTGAAAAGAGTGTAAGAGGAAATAGATTTGCCTATATATCCTTTTCTTTACCCAGAGATCATTTTTAAACATTTCCATTCGACTGAAAGTGATAACAGTAGAAAACGTCTGCTTAATATGGGCAATTTGCATTTAAACAGTGCCAAGTACAACATTATGGCACTTTTCACCACGAACCTTTGCATCTGTGATCAGCGGTCATCATCTTTATTAATCTGAGGGGAGCATGGATTGAATCTATCTTCAAGTGATGATGAATTTGTCAAGGTGTATACATTCGAGTGGAATTTATAGCTCAATTTAACCCAGGTTCATGTTGAAAATCCTCGAGTGTTTCAAATAAGGCCTATATGGTTATCCCTTTACAAAGCATACAGGCGCTCTGCTTCAGTTGCAACATACACATCTCCAACTAAATTCCATGCCAGATCAATTAGAAACAGTCCCCCTGAGAAGACAGGAACAAACAGAGATTGTTTCCCCAATACCAGCTGAACCCTTGTCTTGAAGAAATGAGAAGCAGTCATCTTAGGCTCCTTACTTCTTACCGTTAAAAATCCAAAGGAAATTCGGAAGACAGTAAAGGTTTCATAAATCAGGTCCCATTTAATAGAAAATTCTTAGAGCGTCTGCATGTAATAGGTACTTACTACATTTTCCCCCAAATTTCAATAAATGGTACATCTTACTGAAAAAGAGGAAAACCAAATTGGCCTTTGCCTTTTCCTATTATTATCTTTTTTTAATGAGTGAGTTTTTTTTTTTAATTAAATTATTTACTTATTTTGGGCTGTGTTGGGTCTTCGTTTCTGCGTGCGGGCTTTCTCTAGTTGCGGTGAGCGGGGGCCAGTCTTCATCGCAGCGCGTGGGCCTCTCACTATCGCAGCCTCTCTTCTTAAGAGCGGAGCACAGGCTCCAGACGCGCAGGCTCAGTAGTTGTGGCTCACGGGCCCAGTTGCTCCGCGGCATGTGGGATCTTCCCAGACCAGGGCTCGAACCCGTGTCCCCTGCATTGGCAGGCAGACTCTCAACCACTGCGCCACCAGGGAAGCCCCTCCTATTATTTTTGTCTTTACTACTGCATATTTTTCTGAGATAAGCCAGTTAAGTTCAGAGCTAAATTCATGTAGCTTGCTCTCATGCCTAGAATTGTTAAGCAAAACGGATGGGCAGGAAAGTGGAAGAGCATACTTTGCAAATACATTTTCAAAGTCAGTTCTGTTTCTGACATATCCTTTTTTTAAAAGAAAGTCAGAATGACTGAATACAATGAAAATATTTCATCCGTGTGCTCACTCATTCATTCAACAGCCATTTATTGAGAGTCTTCTATATGACACAACTTTGTGCTGGACCCTGTGGGTTTAAAGAGGAATAAGGCCAATGCCTGGTTCTCCAGGAGTTCTTCGCTACTGGGAAAGGCCCCTAGAAGAGATGGGGCCATCGCTTATTACATGCCGAAAATACCACGGAAGAGCTTCTCAGGGAGGGGTGTGTCATTAATTGGTGCTCTCAAAAGTAGATGTTCTAGCGGGCTGAGAGCACAAGACATTCCAGACTAGGGAGTCGGCAAAGGGAGAAGAAGGGAGGGCACTTGTGGAAAAGGAGGGGATTTCCAATGGGTCTGATACTGAATTATAGTCACGTGATGCCTTTTTTTTTTTTTAACCTATGCTTACAAGTTAACTTATAGCCTGGATTGTGAAATAGCTAACAGACATTGTATCATGGACAAAATTGTCCTGTGTCACTAATTTATAAAACCTACTAGAGCCTACCTTAAATACTCTATATACTTATACCTCGAATACACTATATGTATACCTGAAATACAGTACATATACTACTTACTAAAATGTGTATAGAAAATATGACAGATTTTAAAAGACACTCCAGCATAACTTTTTTTTTCCTTAACAGCTTTAATGAGATATAATTCACATTCCACGCAATTCACCATGAAAAGTGTACAAATCAACAGTTTGTAGTATATTCCCAGGGTCGTGCAACCACAGTCTAATTTTAGAACATTCTCGTACCTCCAATCCCCCATCCACTGGCCACCGCTAATCTACTTTTGTCTCTGTAGTTGTGTCTGTTTGGTGTACTTGATCTTACAGTAGATGATATTTCACTCTTTGGTGTACTTGATCTTACAATAGATGATATTTCATGAGTAGTTTCTTTCACTTACCGTAATGTTTTCAAGTTTCACCCATATTTTAACCTGCATCACTATTTCAATTATTTTTATTGCCAAATAATATTTCACTGTATATACAGGCTAACTATTAATGATAAAGCTTACATCTTTTAGTGTGGAATAATCTGACAGATTTTAAACCCATATATGGAGTTAACCCGAAACATGAAAAGATGCCTCTGTGTTCAAACTCCTTTGCAGAACCGCATCTTCTCTGTGGCTCAAGCAAAACCAAGTCAGCAGTTGCACTGCGCCTCCCAGCTGTGTTCTCGCCAAAGGTCAGAGGCGCGCATGGCACACAGACTAATGTCCCCGAAAATCATGGTCCCATTTCAAGGCCTGTTTGTCTGATCGCCACGGCACTCAGTGGCTCCAAAAGGCATGGGCGCCGAGAGAGACCATCTTGCTTGAGTCAAGGTAATGAAAGCATATTTCCCACTACAAAGACTCATTTAATTTTATGACATCGTCAGTGATCAGATCAGAATCTTTGTTTTGCAGTTTCCCTCAACGGAACAGCCGAGAGAATAGGTTGCTTATTTTCGCAAAAGGGGGGTAAACGGAACACCTGACGAGAACTTAGAGCTGCTTGAGACTTCCGTGTGCAGGTTCAGTCCTAGTGACGTACAGTCCTCCAGATTAATTGCTTGCTACCTGCAGAGTGATTTGTTTTCCTCGGCGGCTACCAGCCTCAGCCCCTGTTTTAAGGGACTCATCACTTACTTGTTGTCGGTTGAGACATAACCTCCTTTTGGACGGATGTGGATTATGGGTTTTCCTGATCTTCTCGAAGGAAAGCTGGGAGGTCAGGTGCCCGGGCATTTCCTCCCTTTCTCATTAGCGCCTGGAGTCGGGTCAGTGGGAGAGGGTGCAGCCCAGGCAACTCCCGGATCTGAGCTCGGCGGTCAGGTCTCTGTGGCCTCAGTTTGCTAGAGCAGATGCAGTAAGTCCAAAGAACAGCTCTTAAGTCCAGTGGTATCCACGAGCCTCCTGGGAGAGCCTCCTACCTGCCTGACCTGGTACTCCCTTTCTGCACGCCTGAAAGCCCCGGCCAGTCAAAGGAGGAAGCGGCTGCGGGGGACCGGCCGCTCCCCAAGGGAGGGACGCAGGAGCGGCTGCCACCCAGCCCCTTTGGCTACAGGCTGGGGCCTTAGGACAGAAGGAGAAAACTGACAGCCCCGCCTCGCCCCCCTCCCCGGGAAGGCGCCCCTGAAGCTGACTCTAACCGACAAGCTTCACCTTCAGGTGGGGAGTTGACAGAGCCCCGGGGCCCCGTCAGGTCCTTCCCAAGCCCAAAGTGAACCTGCAGGTCCGGCCACTAGCTTCCTCCCCAGCACTCTTCCGAGGCTTGCAAAGGCGGCAGGCCTGCGTTTCCAGGGGAGGGGGTGTGGACTGCGAGGGGAGCTCGGCAGCTTTTTTTTTTTCTTTCCGGAGAGCTGCGTATCAGTGTGACCAGGGGGTCCCCCCGCGAGGGCGACGCCGCCGGCTCGGTCCCATTGTCCCCTGCACGGCCGGCTGCGCTCACAAGGCCAAGTCACCGGCAGCAGCCCGGCGGAGTCTGCAGCGAGCAGCCAGAGGTTTGCAGAACAGGCAGCCACGTCTTGCATTTCTTCTCCGCGCTCGCTCGCGCTTCCACCGCAGCCGAGGGCGCGGCGTGAGCAGCCCACCGTCCCGCCCTCCCTCGACAGCAGATCGGCGAGGCGGAAAGCCTGACGGCCCCGTAGCAGGATGCCTGCTTTCCAGGGGTTCATTTGGAGGAGAGGGCGTGCGGTGCAGTTCGGCCCTGCACAACACCGGCTTCTCCTAAGGGCCTCGGAGGACGGAACTTCTTTGTTAGGGAGGGAAGAGGAGAGAGAGACGCCGTGGAGCCCCCAGCCGAACGCGCGTAGCTGCCGGGAGCGCCTGAGCGCTGCTCTGGACACCTGCATGCTTTGTCCGCCGGCGGCGCCTGGCAGGAAGAGCGCGCAGGGCCGTGCCAAAGAGTTCTAGAGTCTTCTGTCTGTGCTGTAGCCAATTAGTGTGAATGTTCAGCATCACCTACTGAATGAAGAACTTTGAATATCCTGTGACGGGGAGCTGGGCTAGAGACAGGCTCCAAGATTTATTACCATTTCTCAATTCTATGAGTTCTATTGTTTCCTACGCTTATTACCAGCGTTAGCTATAATGAGGGTTCTAGGGGGGGGGGAAAAAGAAAAAAAAAAAGAGCTGAAAAGGAGAAACGCGCCAGCTCCCTGGCCCCGGCTCCCACCGTCCTACCAGTAATGTAGCTCTTCTGGTCTGGCCCCTTTGGGCTGGGGCGAAGTATCTTTTCTCGTGTGTGTGTGTGTGTGTGTGTGTGTGTGTGTGTGTGTGTGTGTGTGTGTGTGTGTGTGTGTGTGTGTGTGTGTGTGTGTGTGTGTGTGTGTGTGTGTTCCTAGATAGCAAGGTACTGAAAGAACCAGGGGGAGTGTTACTCGGACACTTTATAAAAGTTTTGAAAACTTACCATGTTTTTATGGGAACTGGGCTACAAACAGTGATTTATGAAACATCTTCCAAGTTTCCTTCCGGTCTTGTCAGGGACACAAGTTTTAAGTAGTTTCTGTGGTTGTCATGTAAAATCTGCGGCATGCCTTCGTAATTGGCAAGTTTTCTCAAGAAAATGAGAATGGCTAGAATGAGAGGGGGATAGTAATTAATCTGACCCCGCTGCCTTGGGTTCCCTCTCCCGCCCCCCAAGTGTGAAATGCACGTGGCAGGAAGGAGACTGATCCACCCCGCGGCGACTCTAGAATCTTCGGCAAAGATGCGCCTGTGGTGCTTAGCTTCACTGGCGCCCAGGGGCCCCTGGGAGCGGGGTCGGGTTGCTCAAGTATTGTTGCTACTTCTTAATGCAACGCGTGGCAGTGCGATTGGTCACCTACCGACTTTGGGAGCTCGGACTGCGGGACTGGATACACTAATGAAAGTTCACGTGTTCTGCGTGTCACTTCGACCCCCAGACTGTGGAGAAACTCTCTCCTAAAGGCTCAGGCTTTTCTAGGAGGCATTGTTCTGGTTTTCCGAGGGCTTAGTCTGTTTCCGCACGTCGTTACAAATGCCAGTGTATTTCCTCCGGCCCGAGTCGGGTTAGATGCAGGTCGGTGGAAGCCTCTGCTCAGCAGCTGGGAGCGAGAGATGGAAAGAGAAGGCTCCAGGCACATGAGCCCCTCTGCCAGGTTTCCAGGAACAGGTCTGGGCGGCACGGGGCACTGATTCTCAACTACCCTTCCCCCACCTCCGGGGGATACGCT